>NW_022436959.1:13378200-13420936 GCF_009761245.1 Sapajus apella | reverse complement strand
TCCTTCCTTCCTTCCTTCCTTCCTTCCTTCCTTCCTTCCTTCCTTCCCTCCCTCCCTCCCTCCCTCCCTCCCTCCCTCCCTTCCTTCCTTCCTTCCTTCCTTCCTTTTAAATGGGTTACATGTGCAGAAAATGCAGGTTTGTTACATAGGTATATATGTGTCATGGTGGTTTGCTGCACCTATTGACCTGTTCTCTAGATTCCCTCCCCTCACCTCCCACTCCCCAACAGGCCCTAGTGTGTATCATTTCCCTCTCTGTGTCCATATATTCTCAATGTTCAACTTCCACTTATGAGTCAGAACGTGGTGTTTAGTTTTAGGTTCCTTTGTTAGTTTGCCAAAGATTATGGTTTCCAGCTTCATCCATGTCCCTGCAAAGGACATGAACTCATCCTTTTTATAGCTGCATAGTATTTCATGGTGTATATGTGCACCATTTTCTTTATCCAGCCTATCATTGATAGACATTTGGGTTGGTTCCAAGTTTTTGCTATTGTGAACAGTGCTGCAGTAAACATACCTGTGCACGTGTCTTTATAGCAGAATGATTTATAATCCTTTGGGTATATAACCAGTAATGGGATTGCTGGGTCAAATAATATTTCTAGTTCTAGATCCTTGAGGAATTGCCACACTGTCTTCCACAATGGTTGAACTAATTAATACTCCCACCAACAGTGTAAAAGCATTCCTATTTCTCCACATCCTCTCCAGCATGTATTGTTTCTTGACTCTTTAATAATCGCTATTCTGACTGGCGTGAGATGGTATCTCCTAGTGGTTTTGATTTGCATTTCTTTGATGATCAGTGGTGATGAGCTTTTTTTTTTTTCATATTTGTTGGCCATGTAAATGTCTTCTTTTAAGAAGTGTCTGTTCGTATGCTTTGCCTACTTTTTGATGGCGTTGTCTTTTTCCTGTATGTTTGTTTCAGTTCCTGTAGATTGTGGTTATTATACCTTTGTCAGATGGGTAGATCTCATTCTGTAGGTTGCCTGTTAACTCTGATGGTAGTTTCTTTAACTGTAAAGAAGCTCTTTAGTTTAATTAGATCCCATTTGTCAATTTTGGCTTTTTTGTTGCAGTTGTTTTTGGTGTTTTTGTCTTTGTCCATGCCTATGCCCTGAATGGTATTACCTAGGTTTACTTCTAGGGTTTTTATGGTTTTAGGTTTTACATTTAGGTCTTTAATCCATGTAGAGTTAATTTTTGTGTAAAGTGTAAGGAAGGGGTTCAGTTTCAGTTTTCTGCATATGTCTAGTTTTCCCAACACCATTTACTGAATCAGAGATCCTTTTCCAATTGCTTGTTTTTGTCAGATTTGTTGAAGATCAGATGATTTTTAGATGTGTGGTGTTATTCTGAGGTTCCTGTTCTGCTCCATTGGTCTATATGTCTATTTTGGTACCAGTACCATGCTGTTTTGGTTACTGCAGCCTTGTAGTATAGTTTGAAGTCGGGTAGCATGATGCCTCCAGCTTCATTCCTTTTGCTTAAGATTGTTGTGGCTATGTGGGGTCGTTTTTGATTCCATATGAAATTTAAAATAGTTTTTCCTAATTCTATGAAGAATGTCAGTGTTAGCTTGATGGGAATAGCACTGAATCTATAAAATTACTTTGGGCAGAATGGCCTTTTTATGATACTGAGTCTTCCTATCCTTGAGGATGCAATGTTTTCCATTTGTTTGTATCCTATTTTATTTCCTTGAGCAGTGGTTTGTAGTTTACCTTGAAGAGGTCTTTCATATTGTTTGTTAGCTATATTCTTAGGTATTTTAGTCTCTTTGTGGCAGTTGTTAATGAGAGTTCATTCATGATTTGGCTCTCTGCTTGTCTATTGTTGGTGTATAGAAATCCTTGTGATTTTTGCACATTAATTTTGTTTCCTGTAATTTTGTGAAAGTTGCTTATCAGTTAAAGTTGTTGGGCTGAGATGATGGGGTTTTCTAAATATAAAATCATGTCATTTGCAAACAGAGACCGCTTGTCTTCCCCTCTCCCTGTTTGAATACCCTTTATTTCTTTCTCTTGCCTGATTCCCCTGGCCAGAACTTGCAATACTGTGGTGAATAGGAGTGGTGAGAGAGGACATCCTTGTCTTGTACTGTTTTTTTCTTTCTTTCTTATTTATTTATTTATTATACTTTAAGTTCTGGGGTACACGTGCATGAGACCAACATCATTCTGGTACCAAAACCTGGCAGAGACGCAACTAAAAAAGAAAATTTCAGGCCAATATCTATGATGAACATTGATGTGAAAATCTTCAATAAAATACTGGCAAACTGAATCCAGCAGCACATCAAAAAGCTTTAGCCATCACGATCAAATTAGCTTTATTCCATGGTTGCAAGGCTGGTTCAACATATGCAAGTCTATACATGTAATCCATCACGTAAACAGAACCAAAGACAAAAACCACATGATTATCTCAATAGACTCAGAGAAGGCCTTCCGACAAAATTCAACAGGCCTTTATGCTAAAAAATCTCAATAAACTAGGTATCAGTGGATTGTATCTCAAAATAATAAGAGCTTTTCATGACAAACCCACAGCCAATATCATACTAAATGAGCAAAAACTGGAAACATTCCCTTTGAAAACTGGCACAAGACAAGGATGCCCTCTCTCACCACTGCTATTCAACATAGTAGTGGAAGTTCTGGATAGGACTATCAGGCAAGAGAAAGAAATAAAGTGTGTTTGAATAGGAAGAGAGGACATCGAATTGTCCCTGTTTACAGATGACATGATTGTATATTTAGAAAACCCCACAGTCTCAGCCCCAAATCTCCTTAAGATGATAAGCAACTCCAGCAGAATCTCAGGATACAACATCAATGTGCAAAAATCGCAAGCATTCCTGTTCACCAATAATAGACAGAGAGCCAAATCATCAGTGAACTTCCATTCACAATTGCTACAAAGAGAGTGAAATACCTAGGAGTACAACTAACAAGGGATGCGAAGGACCTCTTCAAGGGGAACTATAAACCACTGCTCAAGGAAATAAGAGAGGACACAGACAGATGGAAAAACATTCCATGCTCATGGTTAGGAAGAATCAATATCGTGAAAATGGCCATACTGCCCAAAGTAATTTATAGATTTAATGCTATCCCCATCAACCTACCAATGACTTTTTTCACAGAGTTGGAAAAAAACCACCTTAAACTTCATATGGAACCAAAAAAGAGCCCACATAGCTAAGACAATGCTAAGCAATAAAAAACCAAAACCAAAACACACACACACACACAAAACAAAGCTGGAGGCATCACCCTACCTGACTTCAAACTATGCTACAAGGCTACAGTAATCAAAACAGCATGGCATTTGTACCAAAACAGAGATATAGACCAATGGAACAGAACAGAGACCTCAGAAAGAATGCCACACAAGTAAAACCATCTGATCTTTGACAAATCTGACAAAAACAAGCAATGGGGAAAGGATTCCCTGTTTACTTACCCATTTATTTATTGTCATTAAAAATTTTTTTTTTCTGTCCCCAGGATTCTTTATTTAGTGAATGGTATTGGGAAAACTGGCTAGCCATATACAGAAAGCTGAAACTGGATCCCTTCCTTACATCTTATACAAAAATTAACTCTAGATGGATTACAGATTCAAACATGAGGGCTAACACCGTAAATACTCTAGAAGAAAACCTAGGCAGTGCCATTCAGGACATAGGAATGGGCAAGGACTTTGTGACTAAAACACCAAAAGCACTGGCAACAAAGCCATACTAGACAAATGGGATCTAATTAAACTTAAGATCTTCTGCACAGCAAAAGAAACTATCAATAGAGTGAACTAGCAACCAACAGAATGGGAAAAAATTTTTGCAACCTACCCAGCTGACAAAGGGCTAATATCCAGAATCTGTGGAGAACTTAAACACATTTACAAGAAAAAAACAACCCCATCAACAAGTGGGCACAGGATATGAAAAGACACTTTTCAAAAGAAGACATTTATGCAGACAGCAAACTATGAAAAAAAGCTCATCATCACTGGTCATTAGACAGATGCAAATCAAAACCACAGTGAGATACCACCTCACAGCAGTTAGAATGGCAACCATTAAAAAAATCAGGAGACAACAGATGCTGGAGAGGATGTGGAGAAATAGGAATGCTTTTACACTGTTTGTGGGAGCATAAATTAATTCAATCATTGTGGAAGACAATGTGCTGATTCCTTAAGAATCTAGAGACAGAAGAAATACCATTTGACCCAGCAATCCTATTACTGGGTATATACCCACAGGATTATAAATCATTGTGTTATAAAGACACATGCACACATATGTTTACTGTGGCAGTGTTCACAATACCAAAGACTTGGAACCAACCCAAATGCCCATCAATGATAGCCTGGATAAAGAAAATGTGGCACATATACACCATGGAATACTTTGCAGCCATAAAAAGGATGAGTTCATGTCCTTTGCAGGGACATGGATGAAACTGGAAACCATCGTTCTCAGCAGACTGATGCAAGACCAGACAACCGAACACCACATGTTCTCACTCATAAGTGGGTGTTGAACAATGAGAGCACATGGACACAGGGAGGGGAACATCACATTCCAGGGCCTGGGGGGAGTGTGGGGGGCCAGGGGAGGAATAGCAAGGGGTGAGGGGATTGGGGAGAGATAGTATTAGGAGAATTATCTAATGTAGATGATGGGGTGATGGATGCAGCAAACCACCACCATGGCACATGTATACCTGTGTAACAAACCTGCACGATCTGTACTGATTTTGAAAGGGAATGCCCCAGCTTTTGCCCATTCAGTTTGATAATGGCTACGGGTTTGTCATAAATAGCTCTTATTATTTTGAGATATGTTCCATCAATTCTTAGTTTATTGAGAGTTTTTAACATGACGGGATGTTGAATTTTATCAAAGACGTTTTCTGCATCTATTGAGATAGTCATGTGGTTTTTGTCTTCGGTTCTCTTTATGTGCTGGATTATGTTTATTGATTTGCCAATGTTGAACCAGCCTTGCATACCAGGGATGAAGCCAACTTGATCATTGTGGATAAGTTTTTTAATGTGCCCTGGGATTTGGTTTGCCAGTATTTTATTGGGGATTTTTGTGTTGATGTTCATCAGGGATATTGGCCTGAAGTTTTCTTTTTTGTTCTGTCTCTTCCTGGTTTGGGTATCAGGATAGTGCTGACTTTATAAAATGAGTTAGGGAAGAGCCCTTTCTTTTTCAGTTGTTGGGAATAGTTTCAAAAGGAATGGTACCAGCCTCTGTTCGTAGAATTCAGTGGTGAATCTGTCTGGTTCTGGGCTTTTTTTGGTTGGTGGGCTATTACTGCCTCAATTTCAGAGTTTGTTATTGGTCTACTCAGGGATTCAGCTTCTTGGTTTAGTCTTGGTAGGGTGTAGGCATCCAGGAATTTACTCATTTCTTCTAGTTTTCTAGTTTATTTGTATAGAGCTGTTTATAGTATTCTCTGATGGTAGTTTGTATTTTGTGGGGTCAGTGGTGAGATCCCCTTTAGCATTTTTTATTGTGCATATTTGATTCTTCTCTCTTTTTTTTCTTTTATTACTCTAGCTAGTGGTCTGTTTTGTTAAAACCCAACTCCTGGATTCATTAATTTTTTGGAGGGTTTTTTTTACATCTCTGTCTCTTTCAATTTTTCTCTGATCTTAGTTATTTCTTGTCTTCTGCTAGCTTTTGGATTTGTTTGCTCTTGCCTCTCTAGTTCTTTGAATTGTGATGTTAGAGCATTGATTTGAGATCTTTGTAGCTTTCTGATGTGGAAATTTAGTGCTATAAATTTCCCTCTTAACACTGCTTTAACTGTGTTCTAGAGATTCTGGTACATTGTTTCTTTGTTTTCATTGGTTTCAAGTAACTTCTTAATTTCTGCATTAATTTCATTATTTACCCAGGATTCATTCAGGAGCAGGTTGTTCAATTTCCATGAAATTGTGTGGTTTTGAATGAGCAATACTAACCTTAAATGTAAATGGGCCAAATGCCCCAATTAGAAGACACGGACTGGCAGATTGGCTAAGTGGTCAAGACCCATCAGTGTGCTGTATTCAGGAGACCCATCTTCTGCACAAAGACACACACAGGCCCAAAATAAAGGGATGGAGAAAAATTTACCAAGCAAATAGCAAAAAGAGCAGGGGTTACAGTCCTAGTCTCTGACAAAAGTCTTTAAACCAACAAAGATTAAAAAAAAAAAAGACAAGGAATGTCATGTAACGGTAAAGGGACAGTTCAAGAAGAAGAAGTAACTAGGGGTGAATATATATGTACCCAAGGAGCACCTAGATTCATAAAACAAGTTCTTTGAGACCTACAAAGAGGGTTAGATTCCCACACAATAATAGTGGGAGACTTTAACACCCCACTATCAGCATTAGATTGAGACAGAAAATTGACAAGGATATTCAGGACCTGAACTCAGCTCTAAATTGAGTGGACCTAGTAGATGTCTACAGAACTCTCTACCCCAGATCACCTGAGTATACATTCTTCTCAGTGCCACATGGCACTTATTCTAAAATCAGCCATGCAGTTGGAAGTATAACATTCCTCAGCAAATGCAATACAGTTGAAATCATAACAAACAGCCTCTCAGATCACAGTGCAATCAAATTAGCACTGAGGAAATATTATCGTTCTAGAAAGAAAAGGGAATGCAGATACTGTAATGATAGTTTGTATGAAATCTTTAACTTTTACAGTATCTTCATATTAATGATTTGCTTCATTTATTGCCTTGTAAGAAAAGTGCAATAGCCAACTGGTGATTGTGGATAAGGGATAACAAAATCTTTTCCACTTTTGCATGAAACCTGATCTTTGGTTAACTCCCTCTCTTTGTTCCCTTGGTATTATGAGAAAATATTTCAGCTGTGTTACCAGGCAATATTACATGGTAAATACAAATTGCATCTGTACTAGGAGGAACTACAAACTACAAATACTTGATTTGGACTCTTGCAACTGGACATGCCCCTTGAAGGACCCTGGAAGCTATACCTATGGGGCTGTTATAAGAGATACTGGCTTGGAGGGGCATTAGGCTTGAAAACCAGAGTGGCTTTCATGAATGCTAATGTGGATCTTTTGTGGTCTGAGTGGTGTGTTTTATGTATATAAACACTCTGCCTTAGCATCAATTAGTGTCTAAGTCACCTACTGTTGGGCGGTAGTTGTTTGTGTGTGTGAGTAGGGGTATGAAAATGAAATACTTCGCATGAATTCTTTATTAGCTTAAGTACAAGTATATTTATTTCTTGTTGCAGTTTTTCTTTAGTTTATTACATTGAGCTGAACATAACTTCCTTTTTTTTTTGTAAACCATTCCCAACAGCCACTGTAACATTTCCTAACACCTATGAGCTCTATACTTGTTGTGTTTGGACTTGTTCCATCTTGAGTATTTGTGGTTTCTGCCTCTGTGGGTTATACCCTGTAAATCTTACTCCCTAATCATACCTAGGTTGACCAGTTGGCAGCCTGACTGGCTCTGAATGAGAAGTATGAGCAGGATAACAAGGCTTTTGAAAATTCTAGGAATGTTTAGTTTGGAGAAGGGGTAAGATTTTGGTTATTTTACATTTTAACATTCTAACGGATCACTTCTGATTATGGAAGAAAGATAACAGCAGAATGAATAATTTTTTAATTTCTATGAAACACAGGCAGTGTGTTTATAAACATTTTCTTACATTAACTTTTAAAATGGGCTTATTTACTCCCATTTTATAAGTGCAGAAACAGGCTTACAAGGTTCAGGAAATTGTTTAAGATTACATAGTTATGCTTTTTTTTTAAATTAAAAATTAATTAATTAATTTTGAGGTATGGTTTCACTTTGTCACCCAGGCTGGAGTGCAGTGGCATGATTATAGCTTAACTGCAGCCTCAACCTCCTGGGCACAAGTGATTCTCCCACCTCAACCTGTCAAGTAGCTAGGACTACAGGTAGGTACTACCAGCCATGCCTGGCTAATTTTTCTGTAGTGATGGGGTTTTACCATGTTGTCCAGACAGGTCTCAAACTTCTTGGCTCAAGTAATTTTCCTGCCTCTGCCATTCTCCTGCCTCTGCCTCCTATAGTCCTGGGATTGCAGGCATTAGCCACCATGGTTGGCCCCTAGTTTTCAATGTTAATTAGGAACTTGAACGCAGACATTTCTGACAGCAAAGTCTATTCTCTTTCCTTTAAACCACACTACTGATATTAAAATACTTTTTTTAGTAGAAGACTTTAATTAATATTGTATTAAAAAACACAAAAGTTGTGTTTTTGTTTCCTTCCGTGAATTTTTTATCCTTTTAAATTATGTGAGTGCTGAGATGTTTACTTTTTTTTTTTTAACTTAATTTTCAGTCTATTTTTAATTGCATTTTAAGTTTTGGGGTACATGTAAAGAACATGCAAGATTGTTGCATAGGTACACACATGGCAGTGTGATTTGCTGCCTTCTTCCCCATCACCTATATCTGGCATTTCTCCCCATGCTCCCTCTCCCCAACTCCCCACCCCCCACTGTCCCTCTCCTATTTCCCCCCAACAGACCCCAGTGTGTGATGTTCCCCTTCCTGTGTCCATGTGTTCTCATTGTTGAACACCCACCTATGAGTGAGAACATGCAGTGTTTGATTTTCTGTTCTTGTGTCAGTTTGCTGAGAATGATGGTTTCCAGGTTCATCCATGCCCTTACAAAGGACACGAACTCATCGTTTTTTATGGCTGCATAGTATTCCATGGTGTATATGAGACACATTTTCCCTGTCCAGTCTATCATTGATGGGCATTTGGGTTGGTTCCAGGTCTTTGCTATTGTAAACAGTGCTGCAATGAACATTCGTGTGCACATGTCCTTATAGTAGAACGATTTATAATCCTTTGGATATATACCCAGTAATGAGATTGCTGAGTCAAATGGAATTTCTATTTTTAGGTCCTTGAGGAATCGCCACTCTGTCTTCCACAATGGTTGAACTAATTTACACTCCCACCAACAGTGTAAAAATGTTCCTATTTCTCCACATCCTCTCCAGCATCTGTTGTCTCCAGATTTTTTAATGTTCACCATTCTAACTGGCGTGAGATGGTATCTCAATGTAGTTTTGATTTGCATTTCTCTAATGACCAGTGATGATGAGCATTTTTTCATATGTTTGTTGGCCTCATGTATGTCTTCTTTTGTAGGGTGTGTGTTCATATCCTTCGCCCACTTTTGAATGGGCTTGTTTGTTTTTTTTTCTTGTAAATCTGTTTTAGTTCTTTGTAGATTCCGGATATCAGCCCTTTGTCAGATGGGTAGACTGCAAAAATTTTTTTCCCATTCTGTTGGTTGCCGTTTCACTCTAATGACTGTTTCTTTTGCTGTGCAGAAGCTGTGGAGTTTGATTAGGTCCCATTTGTGTATTGTGGCTTTTGTTGCCAATGCTTTTGGTGTTTTGGTCATGAAGTCCCTGCCTACACCTATGTCCTGAATGGTTTTGCCTAGATTTTCTTCTAGGGTTTTTATGGTGTTAGGTCTTATGTTTAAAATTTTAATCCATCTGGAGTTAATTTTAGTGTAAGGTGTCAGGAAGGGGTCCTGTTTCTGCCTTCTGCACATGGCTAGCCAGTTTTCCCAACACCATTTATTGAACAGGGAATCCTTTCCCCATTGCCTGTTTTTGTCAGGTTTGTCAAAGATCGGATGGTTGTAGATACGTTGTGTTGCCTCTGAGGCCTCTGTTCTGTTCCATTGGTCTATATCTCTGTTTAGGTACCAGTACTATGCTGTTTTGATTACTGTAGCCTTGTAGTATAGTTTGAAGTCTGGTAGTGTGATGCCTCCCCCTTTGTTCTTTTTGCTTAGAATTGACTTGGCTATGTGGGCTCTCTTTTGGTTCCATATGAAGTTTAAGGTGGTTTTTTCCAGTTCTGTGAAGAAGGTCATTGGTAGCTTGATGGGGATAGTGTTGAATGTGTAAATTACTTTGGGCAGTATGGCCATTTTCACGATATTGATTCTTCCTAACCATGAACATGGAATGTTTCTCCATCTGTTTGTGTCCTCTCTTATTTTGTTGAGCGGTGGTTTGTAGGTCTCCTTGAAGAGGTCCTTTACATTCCTTGTTAGTTGTATTCCTAGGTATATTATTCTCTTTGTAGCAATTGTAAATGGCAGTTTGTTCTTGATTTGGCTCTCTTTAAGTCTGTGATTGTGTATAGGAATGCTTCTGATTTCTGCAAATTGATTTTGTATTGTTAAACTTTGCTGAAGTTTCTGTTTCAGGAGATTTTGGGCTGAGACAGTGAGTGGCGTCTTCTAGATATACAATCATGTCGTCCGCAAATAGAGACAATTTGACTTCTTCCTATCCTATTTGAATACCCTTTATTTCTTTTTCTTGCCTGATTGCTGTGGCTAGAACTTCTAATACTATATTAAATAGGAGTGGTGAGAGAGGGCATCCTTGTCTAGTGCCACATGTCAAAGGGAATGCTTCCAGTTTTTGCCCATTCAGTATGATATTGGCTGTTTGTTTGTTGCAAATAGCTTTTATTATTTTGAGATACGTTTCATCAATATCTAGTTTATTGAGGGTTTTTAGCATAAAGGGCTGTTGAATTTTGTCAGAAGGCCTTCTCTGCATCTATTGAGATAATCACGTGGTTTTTGTCTTTGGTTCTGTTTATGTGGTGAATTACGTTTATAGTCTTGCGTATGTTGAACCAGCCTTGCATCCCCGGGATGAAGCCTTCTTGATCATGGTGGATAAGTTTTTGATGTGCTGTTGCAGTTGATTTGCCAGTATTTTATTGAAGATTTTTGCATCTATGTTCATCATGGATATTGGCCTGAAGTTTTCTTTTCTTGCTAAGTCTCTGCCTGGTTTTGGTATCAGGATGATGTTGGTCTCATAAAATGATTTGGGAAGGATTCTGTCTTTTTGGATTGTTTGGAGTAGTTTCAGAAGGAATGGTACCAGCTCCTCTTTGTATGTCTGGTAGAATTCGGCTGTGAACCCATCTGGACCTGGGCTTTTTTTGGGTGGTAGGCTCTTAATTGCTGCCTCAACTTCATACCTTTTTATTGATCTGTTCAGGGTTTCGACTTCTTCCTGGTTTAGGTTTGGGAGGATGCAAGTGTCCAGGAATTTATCCATTTCTTCCAGGTTTACTAGTTTATGTGCATAGAGTTGTTTGTAATAATCTCTGATGATGGTTTGTATTTCTGTGCAATCTGCGGTGATATCCCCTTTATCGTTTTTTATTGCATCTATTTTTTATTGCATCTATTCACTCTTTTCTTTTTTATTAATCTGGCTAGTGGTCTATTTTGTTGATCTTTTCAAAAAAGCTCCTGGATTTATGGATTTTTTGAAGGGTTTTTTGTGTCTATCTCCTTCAGTTGTGCTGTGATCTTAGTTATTTCTTGTCTTCTGCTAGCTTTTGAGTTTTTTTGATCTTGCTCCTCTAGCTCTTTCAATTTTGACGATAGAATGTCAATTTTAGATCTCTCCTTTCTTCTCATGTGGGCACTCATTGGTATATATTTTCCTCTAGAGACTGCTTTAAATGTGTCCCAGAGATTCTGGTATGTTATGTCTTCATTCTCGTTGGTTTCGAAGAATGTCTTTATTTCTGCCTTCATTTCATTGTTTATCCAGTCAGCATTCAAGAGCCAGTTGTTCAGTTTCCATGAAGCTGTGCGGTTCTGAGTTTCTGAATTCTGAGTTCTAACTTGATTGCACTGTGGTCTGAGAGACTGTTATCATTTTCGTTCTTTTGCATTTACTGAGGAGTGATTTACTTCCAATTATGTGGTCAATTTTGGAGTAGGTGCAATGTGGTGCTGAGAAGAATGTATATTCTGTGGATTTGGGGTGGAGAGTTCTGTAAATGTCTGTTTGGTTTGCTTGGTCCAGGCTTGAGTTCAAGTCCTGGATATCCTTGTTAATTTTCTGTCTGGTTGATCTGTCTAATATTGACAATGGGGTGTTAAAGTCTCCCACTATTATTCTGTGGGAGTCTAAGTCTCTTTGTAAGTCATTAAGAACTTGCTTTATGTATTTGGGTGCTCCTGTATTGGGTGTGTATATATTTGGGATCATTAGCTCTTCTTGTTGCATTGATCCTTTTACCATATGTAAGTCCTTCTTTGTCTCTTTTGATCTTTTTTGCTTTAAAGTCTATTTTATCAGAGACGAGAATTGCAACTCCTGCTTTTTTTTTGCTCTCCATTTGCTTGGTAAATCTTCCTCCATCCCTTTACTTTGAGCCTTTGTGTGTCCTTGCATGTGAGACAGGTTTTCTGGATACAGCACACTGATGGGTTTTGGCTTTTTATCCAATTTGCCAGTCTGTGTCTTTTGATTGGGGCATTTAGCCCATTTACTTTTAGGGTTAATATTGTTTTTTTTTTTTTTTTTTTTTTTGAGACGGAGTCTCGCTCTTGTTACCCAGGCTGGAGTGCAATGGTGCAATCTCGGCTCACCGCAACCTCCATCTCCTGGGTTCAGGTAATTCTCCTGCCTCAGCCTCCTGAGTAGCTGGGATTACAGGCACGTGCCACCAGGCCCAGCTAATTTTTTGTATTTTTAGTAGAGACGGGGTTTCACCATGTTGACCAGGATGGTCTCGATCTCTTGACCTCGTGATCCACCCGCCTCGGCCTCCCAAAGTACTGGGATTACAGGCTTGAGCCACCGCGCCCGGCCTAGGGTTAATATTGTTATGTGTGAATTTGATATTGCCATTTTGATGCTAGCTAGCTGTTTTGCCCATTAGTTGTTGCAGTTTCTTCATTGTGTCGATGCTTTTTACCATTTGGCATGTTTTTGGAGTGGCTGGTACTGGTTGTTCCTTTCTATGTTTAGTGACTCTTTCAGGAGCTCTTGTAAAGCAGACCTGGTGGTGATGAAATCTGTGAATACTTGCTTGTTCGTAAAGGATTTTATTTCTCCTTCACTTATTAAGCTTAGTTTGGCTGGATATGTAATTCTGGGTTGCAAGTTCTTTTCTTTAAGGATGTTGAATATTGGCCCCCACTCTCTTCTGGCTTGTAGGGTTTCTGCTGAGAGATCTACTGTGAGTCTGATGGGCTTCCCTTTGTGGGTAACCTGACCTTTCTCTCGGGCTGTCCTTAGCATTTTCTCCTGCATTTCAACCCTGGTGAATCTGACAATTATGTGTCTTGGGGTTGCTCTTCTTGAGGAGTATCTTTGTGGTGTTCTCTGTATTTCCTGGACTTGAATATTGGCCTGACTTGCTAGGTTGGGGAAGTTTTCTTGGATAGTGTCCTGAAGAGTATTTTCCAGCTTGGATTCATTCTCTTTCTCACATTCAGGTACACCTATCAAATGTAGATTAGGTCTTTTTTCACATAGTCCCATATTTCTTGGATACTTTGTTCATTCCTTTTTACCCTTTTTTCTCTCATCTTGCCTTCTCGTCTTATTTCATTGAGTTGATCTTCGACCTCTGATATCCTTTCTTCTGCTTGGTCAATTTGGCTGTTGAAACTTGTGTATGCTTTGCGAAGTTCTCGTGTTGTGTTTTTCAGCTCCACCAGTTCACTTACATTCCTCTCTAAGTTGTTTATTCTCATTAGCATTTTGTCAAATCTTTTTTCAAGGTTATCTTAGTTTCTTTGCATTGGGTTAGAACATGTTCTTTTAGCTCAGCGAAGTTTCCTATTACCCACCTTCTGAAGCCTGTTTCTGTCAATTCATCACACTCATTCTCCATCCAGCCTTGTTCCTTTGCTGGTAAGGGGTTGTGATCTCTTGTAGGAGGAGAGGCATTCTGGTTTCTGGTGTTTTCATCCTTTTTGTGCTGGTTTCTCCCCATCTTTGTGGATTTATCCACCTGTCATCTTTGTAGTTGTTGACTTTCAGATTGGGTCTCTGAGTGGACATCCAGTTTGTTGATGATGAAGTTCTTTCTTTCTGTTTGTTAGTTTTCCTTCTAACAGTCAGGCCCCTCTGCTGTAGGACTGCTGAGGTCCACTCCAGGCCCTGCTTGCCTGGGGATCACCTGCAGTGGCTGCAGAACAGTAAGGGTTGCTGCCAGTTTCTTCTTCTGCTATATTTGTCTCAGGATACCCGCCAGATGTCAGTCTGAGCTCTCCTTTATGAGGTAACTCTTTGGTTATACGGGGGTCAGGGAGCTGCTTGAGGAGACAATCTGTCCTTTATAGGAGCTCACATGCTGAGATGTGAGCTCCATTGTTCATTCAGAGCTGCTGGGCAGGTACGTTTAAGTCTCCTGCAGCAGAACTCAATAAACCACCCCCCCCCTTTCTTCCCCCCAGGTGCTCTCTCCTGGGGAGTTAGGGCTTTATTTATAAGTTTCTGTTGTACTGCTGTCTTTTTTTCAGGGCTGCCGTGCCCAGCAAGGAGGCAGCCTAGTCACTGTCTGCCTGCAGAGGTTTTGCGGAGCTGCTGTGGGCTCCGCCCAGCTGCTGTGTGAACTTCCCTGCAGTCCTGTTTATATGAGTATAGTTAGAACTGCCTCGGCAATGGCAGCACACCTCTGTAATGGTGGACTCTCTCTGTAATGGCAGGCTGCCTCGACAATGGCGGACTACCTCCGTAGTGGCGGACTGCCTTGGTAATGGTGGACGCGCCTCCCCCACAGAGCTGGACCGTCCCAGGTTCAGCTGTGCTTGCTGTGGAACTCTCAATCCAGAGTTTTTCAGATCGCTATTTTTTTGTGGGGATGGGACCAGCTGAGCCTGATCACCTGGCTCCGTGCCTCAGACCCCCCGCTTTTTTTTTTTTTTTTCTTGAACGGGTGACTCTGCCTCCCAGATGTTCCAGTCGCCTGTTGAAAAGGCATCAGGACCTGTGTGATTTCCCGTGCGGCGATCCACTGTGCCGGCGGAAACAGCCGTGCTGAGATTCATGGCGCTTTTTTGTCTGGGAATCTCCTGGTCTGGCTCCCCGTTTCAGTACCCTTTTTTATCAGTTGGATGGGCGACTCTGTCTCCCAGGAGCTCCAGTCACCAGCTAAAATGGCACCCGGACCCGTGTATTTTGTGCAGAGACCCGCTGCACTGGGGCGCCGGCCAGAACAGCTGCACTGACCAAAACAGCTGTGCTGGCGACCCGTGGGGCCTCTCTGCCTGGGGGTCTCCTGGTCTGTGGGCAGTAAAAATCTGTCTGTAAATGCGGCATCCACTCAACGCTCTGCACTTTAACTGGGAGCTGCAATCCTGAGCTGCTCCTAATTGGCCATATTCGATCCATTTTTTTTTTTAAATGATGAAAGTAATAGGCTTCACTTTAGGTCTTTTCTTTTTATTTGTAGTTATAAAATAATCTGGTTGAGTGCAAGAAAAAATATCTGGAAATTCAAGCTTTTAAGTGTATGTGCCAGACACTGTTATAGATAATAGAGATACAAGTTTTTTAAAGACACGATCCTTTCTTTCTTGGGTACAAGATGGATATATTAATATATAGTTTCAATACAGTATGGCAAGTGGTATAATCAAGTGCATAGGGTTCTTGGATATCTTTCACATACATATTTCAAAACATAGTCTTTTGGACAAATTGGAAGATTTATCCTGTTGTTTAAGTGTAACTTGAAAGATGATTAGCTGAATTAGTTGAGAGTGGGTTGGGAATAGGAAGGAGGCCATATGTAATTAGTAGGGACTTACATACTTTTCTCAAATAATAACAATTTCGTTGTTGCAGAAATAATGTGAAAAATAAAAATTAGCAGATTAGAGTTCTTGAACTTAAATGTTCCTTTTGTGATTTCATTGATTTAAGGAGAGAAATGTTGGTCCTTAATGTTATGTTTGGAGCTATGTTTAGAGAATGTTTATTTTGGAGGTCATGTTTTTTCATATAGGTCTTGTGCAGAAAAGACCTAATGTATTAATGGTGGTTATTCTTTTTTTCTTCTTCCAGAATGAAGGGAATATTTTAATTGCCCAAAGAAATGAAATGCAGCAGAAGGTGTACATGTCAGTAGAAGATTTTATTCTAGAAGTTGATGAGTCATCTCTTAATAAACGCTTAAAAACATTGCAGGTTGGAATTAAAAATATATTAAATATACATTAAATTGCAAGTTTATTATTCAAGGAGTGAAATTAGCATTTACCTCGAGATGCCAGATAGTTCTCGGATGGTTGCAAAAGATTTTCCTGTTCCCTGCATTCTAGTTTCTTTTTAATGGGATTCAAAGTTTGTATAAATATATTTTGTGACTATGTATGTGTGTATACCTATCTTGCAAACAAGATAAAATGGCCAGGGACTCCAGGTTTCTACCACAGTGTTCACTGGGGAAATTAATTGAGACAGGAGCAATAGCAGGGATATGGGTCCCTGTCGTCCATTGCATTCTAGCAGAAAATGTAGTAGGGCCGCATGTTAAAATGAGAAGGGATCAGCTGTGATCCTTGAGTTAGAGGGTTTTTAGGCTTCATGACCAGGGAATTTTCTTCCTGATGTGATCAGAGGCTGGAGTACTGTAGTACATATAGCTATATGGTGTGGTGGAATCTTCTCTTCATCCCTGTCTTGCCAGCTCAGCTGTGACTTTAATTTGGGGTGAATAAACATGACAGTGTTGTCATTTTACCTAATAACTTAATATTTCTCTCTACTTATTTAGCTCTTTTTTGTCCTTTAATATTATTTAAAATTTTTCTGTATAAGTCCTCATGAATTTTTCTTCAACTTTTATTTATTTATACTTTTGATTGCTTTTATGAATATTATCTTTTCATTTCCTATTTTTGATTGAATAGAGGATTATTGTTGATTTTTATATACTGGTGTTTGGCAACTCTGCTGAACTCTCTTTTAGTTCTCATTTGTCTATTGATAATCTTTTCTTTCTATGTGTCATATCATTTGAAAACAATAACTCTTTAATCTCTTCTAGTCCTTTTACCTTTTATGCGTCTTTGAATTTTTACTGCTTTAGTCAGTTACTCTAGTACTTCGCTGACCAGTAGCTAATACTGATCTTGTTGTGGACTGGAGGGAATAAACTTGATAGAAATTTGGAGAAGAAGATATGCAGGGACACCTGGGCATTGTTTCTTTCTGTCCCCCAGATGAAGATGTAGTTTTGATGATGCTCCACATGGCTTAAGAACCTCTGGAGCCCTGGTTTGAAACATTTTTTTAAATGGAATTGCATAAGTAATATAAATTCTTCCAGAATGGTGAAGTAAGCCTTGCATATAAAAGGACAGTAATATAAGTAAGAATTTACCTTTCCACAATGCAACTTCTGCTTTACCCTGTAAAGGTTTACTACTTCTCACTATTAGTAAATGTAGGTCAAGGTTCTGCAACTAAGATCATCCTTAAACACTGTTTTCTTTTAATAGTTTAATGCTAGAAGACTTTTTGCCTTATCTGGCTTGTCTCCATTTCTGGTATTCCCTCAGGTCACCAAAATATTCTTTAAACTTCTCTTTATTTTGTTGAGAAATAGTTTATATTTTTCAAGTACTCAAGAAATACATTTCTATAATGAAGGTCAAATAAATTAAAGTTTATGATTTCTGATTTCCGCATTTTATTTAGACTTCTTTTGTGGCCTACAATACATGGTTGATTTTTTGTGACCGTTCTTCTTGAGTTCAAAAAAACATTGTATTCTACGTTTTCTTGGTGTGCAGTTATAGATACATCTAAAACTTGCTTAGGTTTTGGTTGGATCAGTACAACAGTCTTTGAGATATTTTTGTTACATATATCCAAAATAGATAGGTTTGTCCCTATTTGTCACTGTTGTTCTTTTGGTTGTTCAAAGTATCTCAGTGCCACATTGTTGGGCATTAAGGTGTTCATGGTTGTAGTGTATCTAAAAATGTATATTTCTCCCCCCATCTGGCACATGTACCTCCAAACCTAAAATAAAAGTTAAAAATAATAATAGAAATGTTTTTTTTTGTAACTACTATGTAATCTTATTTTTTTGCTTAGATTTTTTTAAACAAAATAAAATTTTAATTTGTTTCCTTTTTAGGTTCCTATGCCACCTTTCTTTGTAGTTAATACTGTAACATCTTTTCTTTTTTAATTTTCTCTTTTTATTTTATTTATTTAATTTTTTTTGAAATGGAGTCTCACTGTGTTGCCTACATTGAAGTGTAATCCCATGATTTTGGCTCACTGCAGCCTCCCCCTTCCGGGTTCAAACAGCTCACCTGCCTCAGCCTCCCCAGTAGCTGGGATTACAGGCACACATCTGGGATTACAGGCACACACCACCATGCCTGGCCAATTTTTTGTATTTTAGTAGAGATGGGGTTTTACCATGTTGTCCAGGGTGATCTCAAACTCCTGAGCTCAGGCAGTCCACCCTCTATTGCCTCCAAAGTGCTAGGATTACAGGTGTGAGCCACCACCCCTGGCCTCTCCCTTTATTTTTAACCTTTTGTATTCACATTTTGAAATATCCTTCTTG
This sequence comes from Sapajus apella, assembly GCF_009761245.1. Taxonomy (NCBI): domain Eukaryota; kingdom Metazoa; phylum Chordata; class Mammalia; order Primates; family Cebidae; genus Sapajus; species Sapajus apella. The sequence continues at coordinate 13,402,481 of NW_022436959.1, read as the reverse complement.
ATAACACACCAATGGATTTAATATTTGAAAGCATCAAACCTATACCCTTTTGTTGGTAACTTAATTTACGTATTTATAATTACTGTTTTGTTAGAACTTATTTCTTTGATCTTATTTTTATGTTTCTGTTTATCGTGGTTTCTTTTTTTCTCCTTTTCTAAATTACACCTCTGATACCTTTTTTTTCCTGAGATGGAGTCTCACTCTTTTGCCCAGGCTGAAGAGCAGTGGTGCAGTCTTGGCTACCACAGCCTCTGCCTCCTGGTTCAAGCAGTTCTCCTGCCTCAACCTCATGAGTAGCTAGGATTACAGGCATGCACCACCACACCTGGCTAATGTTTTTGTTTTTAGTAGAGATGGGTTTCACCATGTTGGCCAGGCTGGTCTTGAACTCCTGGCCTCAAGTGATCCATCTACCTCAGCCTCTCAAGGTGCTGAGATTACAGGCGTGAGCCACCGTGCCCGGCCACACTTCTAATACTTTAGAACATTCTTTTCTGCTTTTGGTGTCTTTCCTCTCTTTTTCTACCTCCTTCCCCCAAACCAACCATTGAACCAATCAGAGTTGTTTAGGATTTTAGTCACAGTTTGTTATGGATATTGTGTGTGATAGCTCAGTTAAATAGAGTTATTTTTCTATTCTTATTTCATAAGTCGATTATCTCTTGGTTTTCTCTATGTGTTGGAAGATTTTCTCTAAAAGTAATTTCAAAGAAATCCTTGTGTATTTGATTCTGTGAGTTATTTGATGTTTTAGGATATCTCATTTCAGTCTCAAGTACAAATATTTGTTTAGCTGACTATAAAACAATAAGTTCAAAGGCCATGTTTGCTTTAGACCTCTGACAATAATAATCTATTGTCTTCTTATTTCTATAATTTTATTTATTTGAGACAGTCTTGCTCTGTCACCCAGACTGGAGTGCAGTGGTGCAATCTCAGCTCACTGCAACGTCTGCCTTCTGGGTTCAAGCAAATCTTACTATGTCTCAGCCTCCAAAGTAGCTGGGACTGCAGGCATGCGTCACTGTGCTTGGCTAATTTTGTATTTTTAGTAGAAACAGGGTTTCACCATGTTTGCTGGGCTGGTCTTGAACGTCTGATCTCAAATGATCCACAACCTTGGCCTCCCACAGTGCTGGGATTACAGGCATGAGCCAAAGTGTCCAACTTTCCTATTTCCATAATTGTTGATACCTGTCTAATCTTTTTTCTTCTGTGATCTTTTTTCTCTCTGGAAGTTTGAAAATTTTCTCTTGATTTGTTCTTAAGTTGCGTCAGATCGTGTTTATGTTTTGATTGAATCTGAGCCAGTTCAGGCTGAGGTTTTATATATTTCTTTAATTGTAGATAATATTTGATAATTATTTCTTAAGGTATTGTCCTCCCCCATTAAATTCTTCTTTTATTCTGAGACTTCTGTTAGGTAGATATTTAAGCTTCTAGTTCTGTTTTCTACATATTTTAACTGCTGATCTATTGTTTAAAGTCTTTTTATCTTATGTAGGAGGTGGGTTAAACAAAAATAAATAAAACCTTTTTATCTTAATTGTTTTTTTGGAGGGATCCTTGACTTAACCATGTAGCTAATGAATTAATTCTCTAGCTGTATTTCTTCTGCTGTTTAGGCAATCCATTGTGTTTTTTATGTCAGAGATTGTTTCTTTTGTATTATCTTCAGTTAGTTATTATTTATAAGTACTTGGCTTTATGTTTCCAATATTCTTTCTTTTTGTTGAGAATATTTATTCTGCTTATTTTTGAGTTCTTACTGTGTTTTGGGCCACTGTCACTGATTTTGCTTCTTTTTTATAAGGTGGCCTAGTTTTATATACTTCTTTTAGAGGGCTTGTGCTGTTCACACCGTTTTGCTCTCTTCTTACTTCTCCTCTAGATCTCATATTCCCTTGGAACTATAAACTACCTTAGTTCTTTGCTGCTGTGTAGTTATATAAAGGGCCTAGTGAAGAGTCGGAGCCTTGACAACAATTTTAAGATTTTGGGTGGTTTAGGGAATAGAATGTGCTTGTTTTTAAGGATCCAGAACCTCTGATGTTGCAATCAGGGATTATCTACTCCCTCTTTGCTTCTCTCCTGGATGGTCTTACTCCTCAGCAAAACCCTATTCCCTCTACCCTAGCTACTGCTCCTTTCTAGGCACTACCATCCTTAGATGTAAGTGCTGCTAGCTATTGAGGGAAGAAGTGAAGGAAGGAGGATGGTCAGGGGCTGGCCAGCTCTTCTATACTGGTTATCAATTTTTGCCTCATCTGTGTTCTTATGCTGTACTTGTATAAACCTGTTGCCTCTTGCTGGTGCTGCTGTTTTTCTTCCCGATGTGAGGGGGGAGAGAAGGGCCTATGAAGAAAGTTTTCTTTTCTTAAAGGTGATTCTGTGCTGTGACAAAGTCCTTCTTGACATGTAGGGACTGTATTAATTCAGTGCTAACCTCCAACCATCCTCTGCCTTTCTGAGATTTCTCAAAGTTTTGTGATACAAATTTCTGAGACCTCTTAAGCCTTTTTTTCTGGTCTCTGTAAAATTTCTAGACTTTGATTTCTGGAGAGAGGTAGTAGCAGGCTGTGTTATCTGCCTATCTTGTCTTTTCCAATTCTTTATTACACGAAAAACTTTTATTTATTGTTACTGTTTTTTTTTTTTTTTTTCACACCTGCCCCAACAAATCCAGCCAGGCTAATTCATGAAACAATGCCTTTAAGCACAGTCATGTGCTGCATGGTTTGGTCAATGATGGACAGCATATATGCTAGTGGTACCATAAAATTATAGTACTTATTTTTACTGTACCGTTTCTGTGTTTATACAGGCAATTATTGATACAATTGCCCACATTATTCAGTACAGTAACATGCTGTATCTAGGAGCAGGAGGCTATAGCATGTAATTTGGTTGTGTGGTAAACTATACCATCTAGGTTTGCAGGTACTTAAAGGTACACTCCATTATATTTGCATAATGTTGAAATTGCCTCATGATGCATTTATTAGAAGATATCCCTGTTGTTAAGTGGTGCATGATTGTACATATATATGTTTAATGCTTTTACTTAATTAGACCTATTTGTATATTTTGGTGTATAGTTTATTTAGCAATAGGTCTTAGAAACTTTCATGCCAGGACACACTAGTAGTGATTCTTATGATAGACAGTGGAGACTCAGAAGGATGGTAGGGGTGGAGGGTGGTGGTTGTTGAGAAATTACTTAATGAGTTCACTGTACATTTGGGTGATAGATACTAAAAGCCTAGGATTTACCACTACATAATATATCTATGTAACAAAATTACTCTTGTACCCAATAAACTTATACAAAAAAGTTAGGGAAAATAGAGTAATTTCTACTTAATTAAAAAACCTAAGGATATGAGGCTTTCTGTTTGTAACTAATTCACTTAATGAACTTTTACTGTAATGGTCCAAATAAACTACCTTCTAGGTAGTTTCGTGTTTTCATCTCTATCTCCTGATTCTGAGTTGTATTTATGAAATTCTTAAGAATGGGGATGCAGCATACTGCTTTTCTGCTCCTTATATCCTAATGCAGTGCTTGAATCCTGAATGAGTTAATAAAATTTAATTAAGCAGAAGTATATCTCTCTGCAGGATTTGTCAGCCTCTTTAGAAGCAGTGTATGGACAAGCCAGAGAAGGAGCAAACTCTGATGAAATACTTAAAAAATTTTATGACTGGAAGTGTGATAAAAGAGAGGAGTTCACCAATGTTAGAAGTGAAACAGAGGCTTCTCTGCAGCGTCTTATAGCATGGTTCCAAAGAACCTTAAAGGTAGTAAAAGTTCCTGCCGCATTATGTTTCTGGCATAAACCAGAGAATATATATTTTAAAAATAACATGCTTTGTTCAAGAGCTGACATCATCTACTTATTACGTATCAAATATAAACTTTTGCCACCTTACCAGTCAAGATTTTTTATTAGCTTTTAGTCAGATTGCCCCTTATATTAGTCTTGAAAAAAATCATATTGGTCTTGTTCCTCCTTTTTCTCAACTTTTCCTAGGGATTGTTCTCTCTCCTTTCTTAACCATTTATTTTCTTTAGGTATGCTATATGTATGTACCTTTTTCCTTTCGGTGCATAAATTTTATGAGGGTAGGCACTTTATCTTTTTTTTCTGCATTCTTAGTTCTTTTACATTGCCCAGGGTATAGCTTAATGCTCTGCTTCAGGCATTAAAGCACAATGAATGCTGTTTGAATTAAATGAGATATTTCATGTGTTTATTTTTGCAAATGAGGTTTTTGACCTATCTGTGGAAGAATCACTGACTTCTGAAGACACAATTGGTAATATTGATGAAATCCTAGAGAAGACTGAGTCAAGTGTCTGCAAAGAGCTGGAGATATCTCTGACTGTGAGTATTGATACTCTTTATTATTGCTTCCTTTGAAGCAGTGTGGTTTCCTTTCATGGTTAGAAAGTATTAACCAGTAATATAATTTATCTTGCTTGTTAAGACTTGTCTTAGCTTTCTCCTAATAGGCCTATTTGAAGGATTAACAATGTCAATTTTTAGTGCAAACACAATGCAAAGTCTTATTCTTAGGTGACATTTTCATTTTAATAGGACATTTTACACAAAACATCTACTTAATTCTAAGAAAACCACTCATAATCTGAGTGGACAAGCTTTCTGTATTATTTGATCTATATCAATATGATATATTCTGTATCATACCCAATGTCTATAAGAACAGACTTCTTCGAGTTTGTGAAAACTTAAAACCTGAGAGAGCTCTAATAGTTGACACACAAGATGGATTGGTCATCCTCTTTCTTTCTCCATTGCGTATATTCTGAATTACTGTGTCAAGGTAAAAATTAGTGTAGCTACTCCAAAGGGTGTTTTATAATTTTAATTATTGCTCATTGGGACTCTTTCCCAATTACTCAGGCTGCATTCCAGTGTCTCAGTGCTTCTTATTTTACTTGTTTTCTTTTTACTATTTTATTCATATTGGCATTAAAAATACATTGAGAAGTTATATATTGTTAAGTAGTCCTGATTTAGATTGTTTTGTCAGACTTGATTTTAGAAGTAGTTGTTAACAGGTGATTTCTAAAAGTAAAGCGTGGAAGGTCTGTATATTGTTTATAGTTCTTATATTTAGCACGTTAGTATCCCTGATTTCCATTAATGCAGTACTCCACTCCACACAGCTTTGGGAGTAATGGTGTAATAGGAGTAAAGTTTCCCATATGAATGGCTTTGCCTTGTTTTTTTTTTTTGTTGTTGTTTTTTTTGTTTGTTTAAGAGAGAGAGTGTCCTGCCCAGGCTGGAGTGCATTGATGTGATCGTAGCTCACTGCACTGTTGAACTCCTCAATCTCCCTGCCTCAGTCTCGCTTGTAGCTAGGACTACAAGTGTACACCACTGTGCTCAGCTGATTGAAGCAATATTTTTTAGGGACTGGGTCTCATTATGTTGCCTGGCCTCCATGTGAACATCTTTGATATCTGTCTTTCTTCTGTCTAGGAAAACATTTGTATTTAAGAACTGTTTTGAAGTGACTACAGAAATCTGTTAAAAGGCATAATTTTGAAGCTTATCTATTGTTATTGGAGGCTTTAGCTATTTTGGATTATTCCTTTATGTATAATTTTATGTGTGTGATTTCATTTAGGATCAAGGTGATGGAGACAAGGAGATAATTTTAAATACATATAGTCAAATACTGCAAAAGATTCGTTCAGAGGAAAGGCTCATTACCACAGTACAAGCTAAGTACAAGGACAGTATTGAGGTTGGATTGTGCTTTCTCTTATGGATCTTATAAATTGATGTTTTGAAATTTTTAATACTTAAATTTTCCTCATGTTGTTTAATACTCACTGTCAGTAAATTATTATTACTAGAATTCACTATGAACTGGAAATGGTGATTTTTGATGATATATGTATCAGATTTTTTAAATTCTTTTAAATCTTTGATTTTATTATGTTCATGAGAACTACAACTTTTAACATCATTTTATTTTTGTCACTACAAGTCTACTATAGAAAATTTGCTATATACAGAAAGATAAGAAATAAAACATTGCTTATATTTCTCTTAGCCTAAGAGATAGTTTGAGTATTTCCTTACTGGATGTGCATCTAGATGTTTGTGAGCATATATATATGCATTGGATTATTTTTTAAGTTATTTCAAAAATACTTTCTTCATTTAATGGTATATTCTGAACATTTTTCTACATGATTAATGATTTTTCTATACTGTCATTTTGAGTGACAGAATCCTAATCCCTATATAGATGTATAACAGCATTAACCATTCATATGTGTTGAATGTTAAGGTTACTTCAATTTTTTCTACCATAAATAACACTGTATATATGTTTGTGCATAATTTTTTGTTTTTATTTCTCAGATTTCTAAATTTATAATTATTGAGTTAAAAGGAATACAAATGCACATTATTAAAACGACACATATTGTCAACCCACTTTTGGGAAAGATGATTTCAGTTTACAACCTCACTAGAAGTTCCCTTTTCATCCACACCAAGACACAATGTGTTTTACTCTGGGTCTCAGTTTGAAATACTACTTTTATCTTTGCTACTTTCGGTGCTGGAACTGATACTCTTCTAAACAGAAACATGGATAATAAGGAAAACTGTTGAATTGTCTTGTTGAAAATTATAGATTTTCTTAGTATCTTAACCTAACCTCAGTAAATAATAGTTGAATCCTAACAGAGAAATAATAAATGATCACTGACTGTTCAATAAATATTTTTCTTATGTGTTTGAAAATATGTAACTTTTGTTTACTTAGTTTAAACAGCAGCTTATTGAATATTTAAATAAGACTCCCAGTGTGGATCACTTGCTGTCCATTAAGAAGACGTTGAAAAGCTTAAAAGCTCAACTGAGATGGAAATTGGTTGAAAAGAATAATTTGGAAGAAGTAAGGAAACAGTTGCTTCTTACTGATCTTTATATGTCTCTCATTTTATTTGGTCTCTGCTTCATAAAAATAATACATAAATACACTATTTAAAATAAGAAAGCTGTTACATTCACATTTTGTTTTATATACTTTGCCTTGTTTTCTGTGTGTATAAATAAAATTGAGATTACAATTGTTTAAAAATTTTCCTGTATCATTAAATATTCTTTAAAAACATTTTCCTAAACTGCCTTGATTTTTAGTAACTTGAACATTTTAGAGTAATTTTAAAAGCTCTTTCGGTTTGGATTGTTAAAATGTTTGTTGTAATACCAACTTGCTACACGCAAGCGAAAGGGTACTCCCTCAAAGGTAGCATTTTGTCATAAAGTATTTTTAAGATCATGGCATCTTTTGTTAACTCCCTTTTTTATGGATAGATGTAGTATTTCTTGCAAGTATTTTAAGTTGCTTTTATAGGATAATAGAACTGGAAGGGTTACTATGCTCTAATCTGGACTAACTTCTTCCTTTAGGCTTGAAATTTTGTGAATAAGATGGTAATACTTTGTTTTCCCTTGAGGATTGATTTATATACGACAAGGATCTGTATTGTGCCTCAATCTAATTTGAATTATCTCTCTTCTACTTGTGAGCACTTAATTGGGGTTGGAGTGGGGACTTCTAGAACTAATATCATAGTTGAAGAGCTTTCCAGTTTTACTCTATTCTGGGCTTTGGAGAAATTGATTTTTTTAGTCTAATTTTTCAACTTTTGGAGAAATCTGACTTTTAAAAAAATTATGCTCTAAGTTCTGGGATACATGTGCAGAATGTGCAAGTTTGTTCCATAGGTATACACGTGCCATGGTGGTTTGCTGCACCCATCAACCTGTCATCTGCGTTAGGTGTTTCTTCTGATGCTATCCTTCCCCTAGCTCCCCACCCGCTGACAGGCCCCAGTGTGTGATGTTCCCCTCCCTGTGTCCATGTGTTCTCATTGTTTAACTCCCACTATGAGTGAGAACATGTGGTGTTTAGTTTTCTGTTCCTGTGTTAGTTTGCTGAGAATGATGGTTTCCAGCTTCATTCATGTCCCTGCAAAGGACATGAACTCATCCATTTTCATGGCCGCATAGTATTCCATGGCATATGTGCCACATTTTTTTCATCCAGTCTGTCATTGATGGGCATTTGGGTTGGTTCCAACTCTTTGCTAATGTGACTAGTGCTGTAATACATTTATGTATGCATGTGTTTTTATAGCAGAATGATTTATATTCCTTTGGGTATATACCCAGTTAATGGGATTGCTGGGTTAAATGATATTTCTGGTTCTAGATCCTTGAGGAATCGCCACACTATCTTCCACAATGGGTAAACTAATTTACACTCCTACTAACAGTATAAAAGCATTCCTGTTTCAGCACATCCTCTTCAGCATCTGTTTGCTGACTTTTTAGTGATCGCCATTCTAACTGGTGTGAGATGGTATCTCATTGTAGTTTTGGTTTGCATTTCTCTAATAACCAGCAATAATAAGCTTTTTTTCATATGTTTGTTGGCTGTATAAAAAGTCTTCTTTTGAGAAGTGTCTGTTCATATCCTTTGCCCACTTTTTGATGGGGTTGTTTTTTCTTATAAACTTGTTTCTTTTTTGAGATAGAGTTTTGCTTTGTTGTCAGGCTGGTGTGCAGTGGCATGATCTTGGTTCACAGCAACCTCTGCCTTCCGATTCAAGTGATTTCCCTGCTTCATCCTCCTGAGTAGCTGGGACTACAGGCATGTCAACATGCCTGGCAAATTTTTTGTATTTTAGTAGAGATGGGGTTTCATCATGTTGGCTAGGTTAGTCTTGATTCCCTGACCTTGTGATCTGCCTGCCTGGGCCTCCCAAAGTGCTGGGATTAGCCAGGCATGAGCCACTGTGCCCATCTGCTATTTAAATTCTTTGTAGATTCTGGAGATTAGCCCTTTGTCAGATGGATAGATTGCAGAAATTTTCTCCCATTCTGAAGGTTGCCTGTTTACTCTGATGATAGTTTTTTTTTTTTTTTTTTTTTTTTTTTTTTTTTTTTTTTGTCCTGTGTAGAAGCTCTTTACTTTAATTAGATCCCATTTGTCAATTGTGGCTTTTGTTGCCATTGCTTTTGGTGTTTTAGTCAGGAAGTCTTTGCCCATGCCTATGTACTGACTGGTATTGCCTAGGTTTTCTTCTGGGGTTTCTTATTTTAGGTCTTATGTTTAAGTCTTTAATTCATCTTGAATTAATTTTTGTGTAAGGTGTAAGGAAGGAATCCAGTTTTCTGCATATGGCTAGCCCGTTTTCCCAACGCCATTTTAAATAGGGAATCCTTTCCCCATTGCTTGTTTTTGTCAGGTTTGTCAAAGATCAGATGGTTGTAGGTGTGTGGCATTATTTCTGAGGCTTCTGTTCTTTTCCATTGGTCTGTGTCTGTGTTTTGGTACCAGTACCATGCTATTATGGTTACTGTAGCCTTGTAGTATAGTCTGAAGTCAGATAGCGTGATGCCTCCAGTTTTGTTCTTTTTGCTTAGGATTGTCTTCATTATACAGGCTCTTTTTTGGTTCCATATGCAATTTAAAGTAGTTTTTTCTAATTCTGTGAAGAAAGTCAGTGGTAGTTTGATGGGGTTAGCATTGAATCTATAAATTACTTTGGGCCGTATGGCAATTTTAATGATATTGGTTCTTCCTGTCCGTGAGCATGGAATGTTTTTCCATTTGTTTGTGACCTCTCTTATCTCTTTGAGCAGTGGTTTGTAGTTCTCCCTGAAGAGGTTCTTCACATCCCTTGTAAGTAGTATTCCTAGGTGTTTTATTCTGTTTGTAGCAATTGTGAATCGAAGTTTACTCATGATTTGGCTGTCTGTCTCTTATTGGTGTATAGGAATGCTTGTGATTTTTGTACATTGATTTTATATCCTGAGACTTTGCTAAAGTTGCTTATCAGCTTAAGGAGATTTTGAGCTAAGATGATGGGGATTCTTAAATATACAATCATTTTATCTGCAGAGACAATTTGATTTCCTCTCTTCCTATTCGAATATCCTTTATTTCTTTCTCTTGCCTGATTGCCCTGGCCAGAACTTCCAATACTACGTTGAATAGGAGTGGTGAAAGAGGGCATCCTTGTCTTGAGCCAGTTTTCAAAGGGAATGCTTCCAGCTTTTGCCCATTTAGTATGATACTGGCTTTTGGTTTGTCATAAATAGCTCTTATTATTTTGATATGTATTACGTGAATACCTAGTGTCTGGAGAGTTTTTAGCATGAAGGGGTGTTGAATTTTATTGAAGGCGTTTTCTTTTTCTCGAGATACTCATGTAGTTTTGTCATTGGTTCTGTTTATGTGATGGATTACATTTATTGATTTGCATATGTTGAACCAGCCTTGCATCCCAGGAATGAAGCCAACTTGATTGTGGTGGATAAGCTTTTTGATGTGCTACTGGATTCTGTTGGCCAGTATTTTTTTTTTTTTTTTTTTGAGACAGAGGCTCGATCTGTCACCCAGGCTGGAGTGCAGTGGTGCACTCTAGACTCACTGCAACCTCCACCTCCCGGGTTCCTGTGATTCTCCTGCCTCAGCCTCCCAAGTAGCTGGGAGTACAGGTGTGTGCCACCACACCCAGTTAATTTTTGTATTTTATAGTAGAGATGGAGTTTCACCGTATTGGCCACTGGTCTCGAATCCTGACCTCAGATCCTCCCGCCTTGGCCTCCCAAAGTGCTGGGATTAGAGGCGTGAGCCACCATGCCTGGCCAGTTTGCCAGTATTTTGAGAACTTTCACATCGATGTTCATCAGGAATATTGGCCTGAAATTTTATTTTTTAGTTGTTTCTCTGCCAGGTTTTGGTATCAGGATGATGCTGGCCTCATAAAATGAGTTAGGGAGGAGTCCCTCTTTTTCTATTGTTTAGAATAGTTTCAGAAGGAATGATACCATCTCCTTTTTGTATCTCTGATAGAATTTGGCTGTGAATCCATCTGGTCCTGGGCTTTTTTCGTTTGTAGGGTATTACTGCCTCAATTTCAGAACTTGTTACTGGTTTATTCAGGGATTCGACTTCTTCCTGGTTTAGTCTTTGAAGGGTGTATGTGTCCAGGAATTTATCCGTTTCTTCTAGATTTTCTAGTTTATTTGCATAGAGGTGTTTATAGTATTCTCTGATGGTAGTTTGTATTTCTGTGGGATCAATGGTGATATCCCCTTTATCATTTTTTATTGCATCTATTTGATTATTTTCACTTTTCTTCTTTATTAGTCTGGCTGGTAGTTTATCTGTATTTTTAATCTTTTCAAAAAACCAGCTTCTGGATATGTTGATTTTTTTTTTTTTGAAGTTTTTCTTGTCTCTGTCTCCTTCAGTTCTGCTCTGATCATAGTTATTTCTTGTCTTCTGCTAGCTTTTGAATTTGTTTGCTCTTGCTTCTCTAGTTCTTTTAATTGGGTATTGATTTTAGATCTCTCTTGCTTTCTTCTGTGGGCATTTAGTGCTACAAATTTCCCTGTAAACATTGATTTAGCTGTGTCGCAGATATTCTGGTACATTGTGCCTTTGTTTTCATGGGTTTCAAATAACTTACTTATTTTTGCCTTAATTTTTTTATTTATCTAGTAGTCATTCAGGAACAGGTTGTTCAGTTTCTGTGTAGTTGCGCAGTTTTGAAAGAGTTTCTTAATCCTGAGTTCTAGTTTGATTGCACTGTGGTCTGAGAGACTGCTTGTTATAATTTCTGTTATTTTGTGTTTGCTGAGGAGTGTTTTATTTCCAATTATGTGGTCAATTTTAGAATAAGTGCAATGTACTTGTGAGAAGAGTGTATATTTTGTGGATTTGGGGTGGAGAGTGTTGTAGATGTCTATGACGTCTGCGTAGTCCTGAGCCGAGTTCAAGTCCTAAATAATCTTTTCAAGTTTCTGTCTCTTTGCTCTAATATTGACAATGGCGTGTTAAAGTCTCCCACTATTATTGTGTGGGAGTCTAAGTCTCTTTGTGGGTCTCTAAGAACTTGCTTTATAAATTGGAGTGCTTCTGTATTGGCTACATGTATATTTAGCTCTTCTTGTTGTGTTGATCCCTTTACCATTATGTATTTCTCTTTCTTTTTAAATCTTTGTTGGTTTAAAGTCTGTTTTATCAGAGACTAGGATTGCAACCCCAGCTTTTTTTTTTTTTTTTTTTTTTTTGCTTTCCGTTTACTTGGTAAATATTCCTCCATCCCTTTATTTTGAGCCTGTTTGTGTCTTTGCACTTGAGTTGGGTTTCCTGAATACAGGACACCATTGGGTCTTGACTCTTTATCCAATTTGCCTTCTGTGTCTTTTAACTGGGTCATTTAGCCTATTTGCATTTAAGGTTAATATTGTCATGTGTGAATTTGATCTTGCCATTGTGATACTAGTTGGTTGTTTTGCCCATTCGTTGATGCAGTTTCTTCATAGTGTCAATGGTCTTTGCAATTTGGTACATTCTTGCAGTGCCTGGTACCAGTTTTTCCTTTCCATGTTTAGTGCTTCCTTCAGGAGCTCTTGTAAGTCAGGCCTGGTGGTGACAAAATCTCTCAGCATTTGCTTATCTGTAAAAGATTTTATTTCTCCTTTGCATGTGAAGTTTAGTTTGGCTGGATATGAAATTCTGGGTTGAAAATTCTTTTCTTTAAGAATGTTGAATGTGGGCCCCCACTCTCTTCTGGCTTGTAGGATTTATGCTGAGAGATCTGCTGTTAATCTGATGGGCTTCCCTTTGTGGGTAACCAGTCTTTCTCTCTGGCTGCTCTTAACATTTTTTCCTTCATTTCAACTTTGGTAAACCTGATGATTATGTGTCTTGGGGTTGCTCTTCTTGAGGAATATCTTTGTGGTGGTCTCTGTATCTCCTGAATTTGAATGTTGGCCTGCTTTGCTAGGTTGGGGAAATTCTCCTGGATAATATCCTGAAAAGTGTTTTCCAACTTTGTTCCATTCTCCATGTCACTTTCAGGTACACCAATCAAATGTAGTTTTGGTCTTTTCACATAGTCCTGTATTTCTTTGAGGCTTTGTTGCTTTTCATGTTTTTTTTTTTTCTCTTATCTTGTCTTCATGCTTTATTTCATTGAGTTGGTCTTCAGTCTCTGATATCCTTTCTTCCACTTGATTGGTTCAGCTGTTGATACCTGTGTATGTGTCACCAGGTTTTCATGCTGTGTTTTTCCGCTCTATCAGGTTATTTATGTTCTTGTCTCAACTGGTTATTCTAGCTAGCAATTCCTCTAACCTTTTTCCAATGTTCTTAGCTTCCTTGCATTGGGTTAGAACATGCTTCTTTAGCTCGGAGGAGTTTGTTATAACCCACCTTCTGAAGCCTACTTCTGTCAGTTTGTCAGACTTGTTCTCCATCCAGTTTTGTTCTCTTGCTGGTGAGTTGTGATCCTTTGGAGGAGAAGAGGCTTTCTGGTTTTTGGACTTTTTGGCCTTTTTGTACTGGTGTTTCCTCATCTTCGTGGATTTATCCACCTTTGGTCTTTTATGTTGGTACCATCTGATGTGGTGGTGCCGATGTCCTTTTGGTTAATGTTGATGCTATTCCTTTCTATTTGTTAGTTTCCCTTCTAACAGTCAGGCCCCTCTGCCACAGCTCTGCTGAGGTTCTCTCCAGACCCTTTTTCCTAGATATCACCAGTGGAGGCTGCAGAACAGCAAAGACTGCTGCCTGTTCCTTCCTCTGGAAACTTTGTCGCAGAGCGGCACCCACCACATGCCAGCAGGAGCTCTTCTGTATGAGGTGCCTGGTGACCCCTGCTGGGAGGTGTCTCCCAGTCAGGAGTCATGGGGGTCAGGGATCCACTTGAGGAGGCAGTCTGTCCCTTAGCAGAGTTCAAACACTGTTCTTGGAGATTCACTACTCTCTTCAGAACTGTCAGGCAGGGATGTTTAAGTCTGCTGCAGTCACACCCACAGCCTCCCTTTTCCCCGGTTGCTCTGTCCCAGGGAGATGGGAGTTTTATCTATAAGCTCCTGACTGGGGCCGCTGCCTTTCAGAGATGCCTTGCCCAGAGAGGAGAAATCTAGAGAGGTAACCTGGCTTCAGCGGCTTTGCTGAGCTGCAGTCAGCTCTGCTCAGTTAGAATTTCATGGCATCTTTGTTAACATAGTGAGGGAAAAACCGCCTACTCAAGCCTCAGTAATGGTGGCCACCCCTCCCTCCTCCAAGCTATAGTGATCCAGGTTTATTTCAGACTGCTGTGCTGGCAGTGAGAATTTCAAGCCGGTAGATCTTAGCTTACTGGGGCTCTGTGGGTTTGTGATCCGCTATGCAAGACCACTTGGCCCCCTGGCTTCAGCCCCCTTTTCAGGGAGCTAACAGTTCTATCTTGCTGGCATTCCAGGTGCCACTGGGGTTTGTGAAAACAGACTTCTGCAGCTAGCTCAGTGTTTGTCCAAATGGCCATCCAGTTTTGTGCTTGAAACCCAGGGCCCTGGTGATGTAGGCATTTGAGGGAATCTCCTGGTCTGTAGGTTGTGAGGAGTGTGGGAAGAGCATAGAATCTGGGCCAGAATGTACCGTTCCTCACGGCTTCCCTTGGCTAGGGAAGGGAGTTCCCCAACCCCTTGGACTTGCCAGGTGAGGTGATGCCCCTCCCTGTTTTGGCTCGCCCTCTGTGGGCTACGTCTTCTGTCAATCCAGTCCCAATGAGATGAGCCAGCCATCTCAGTTGGAAATGCAGAAATCATCCACCTTTTGTTTTGATCTTGCTAGGAGCTATAGACTGGAGCTGTTCTTAATTTGGCTATCTTAATATCTGGATCCTTGAAATCTGACTTTTAAAGTGTAAACCAAAAGTATCTGAAACAGGTCTCAATCAATTTAGAAATTTTATTTTGCCTAGGTTAAGGATGCATGCCTGGGAGGCAGGTCTGTGCCTTTCTCAGAGATAATTTTGAGGGCTTAAATATTTAAAGGCAAAAGGATGGATATTGGGGAAAGAGGAAGAAATTTTAAAAAGATGTGGGTAGATAAGAGACAGATGATTCGCATTCTTTAGTCTTTGATCACCTTTCAGCAAATACACAATTTACATTTGAGAGAGGGGTAGAGGAATAGTTGCTAGCTCAGTGAATCTGCATTTTTACAGAGGAAGGAGTCAGGTATGCATTTGTCTGAGGTGAGCAAAGGGATGACGTAGAGTTCTGTCCTTTGTCCTGCACCTGAGAAAATAAGCTATCAATTTACCTTGTCAGGGTAAAATTAACAGAACTGTTAATAGGGTAAATATCGTGGTGCCCATAAGCAAGTTCCTACTAAGCAGATTGTGAGGAAGGCTTGCAGTTTTTTAAATCTTTGTAGCTATCTTATTTAGGAATAAAATGGGAAGAAGATTTGCCTGACACAGTTCCCAGCTTGACTTTTTCCTTTGGCTTAGTAATTTAAGGTTCTCAAGAATTATTTTTCTTTCACAAAAGCATACATACTTTTTAAGGTGGCTTATGTATTATGATTGGTGACAGTTCACACATTTACTCATCCTTCTGTTTTGTTTTTAACCAAATCTCATGTAGAAGACAATTCTAGGGAATTCAGGTGTATTCTGGTTGCTAATAACATTTCTTTTAAAATGGCAGTTGGCCATTTTTATCTTAGAGAAAATCTAAAGCAGATGAAGAGACAAGAAAAATCTGTGTAATTGATTTTCTGTCTTTGCTTTTTATAAGTTTTCTAGGTTTCAGAAAAGTCTTTGTTAGAATAAATTGATCTAAGTTAATTCAGCAAGTATTAGCAGGGTCTCTTATGTACTAGTTACTGAATGATACATAGAAATCACACAGTAATTTACTATAGTACTTGAATTCTTGAAAGAAGACTTGTTTGTTCTATGTTAATAAAAACACTTTTTCTTTCTGATTGAAGTCAGATGACCCTGATGACTCTCAAATTGAGAAAATAAAAGAAGAAATAACTCAGCTGCGCAATAATGTCTTTCAGGAAATTTATTATGAGAGGGAGGAATATGTAAGTATTTGATTCTTCGAAGTTTTACATTAGATTTTACTCTGGAAATTGAATTTAAGTATTCATTTTATGAAGTGGACTATAATCACAAGGCTAGAGGTATTATATAGAAAGTTTATGTATATATTGACCTAGTAATATTTCTGTAAATTTAGAAATTAATTTCACATGACAAAATATTCTGACCATTATTCCAGTGTGGAAATGGCTGAAAATTAAAAAGAAGGAAAAACATCACCTGTAATGTTACCACTCAGTGATAATAGTAGTAATCATTGGTAACTTTTGACTTACTTTATGTCTTTTTTTTGCTTGTTTTTAGAATTGAGATTATAGCACAGATACACTTTTGTATATTGCCTTTTTTCTGTTTAATGTAAAACCTAAAGACCTTTTCCTTACATAAAATTTATATCAATATCATTGCCCATAATGTTGTTATGAAAACATTAATAGAGCAGCATAGTTTAGTTGAAGAATGTAACAAAATAAGACTGCCTGGTTTTGGGGGTAGGGGAAGTTACATCTTTTAGGTCTCTATTTTACCACTAATTTTTGTGAGCTTGGGAAATAATTTAAATGACTTATTTAAAATGGGAATATTTTAAACATTCTTTAAAACGGGAAGAACATTGTATTTTATGTCTGGGAGATGTCATGAAGAAGAAGTTAGTTAAGAACCAGTGCTTTGAAAGTAAAAATACTGGCCGGGCATGGTGGCTCACAACGGTAGTCCCAGCACTTTCGGGAGACTGAGGTGTTGAGATCACTTGAGCCCAACAGTTTGAGATCAGCCTGGGAGTCATGGTGAGACCCATCTCTATAATAAATAAAACAATTATCCAATCATAATGTCATGTACCTGTAGTCCCAGCTATTTTATTTTGGAGGCTAAGACAGGAGTATTGCTTGAGCCGAGGAGTTTGAGGCTGCAGTGAGCTATGATCGTGCCACTGTACTCCAGCCTGGGCAACAGAGCAAGACCCTGTCTTAAAAAAAAATAAAAGAAAATAAAAACATTAATACTGTGAAAACAATAGATATTTTAAGTGTCATGCTTTATTTAGCAAATTTACCTGAGTATATATAAATACCTTATGGACCTTGGATTAAAATAGCTATCTTCCAGTGATTTGACAAGTGTTTAGAAGTTTTGCTTAATATATGATAAGTGGCTTTCTTTTTATGAGAATACTAATTTTTCACATTTATTTTAAAGTTATTTATGTAGAGCTGTGTATTTTTTCTCTCCGACTTTAAATTTTTTTCTTAATTGAACAGCTGTTATTTTAAAATGTCACTGCATGCTTAATATTTTGAAAAATAATAACAGTTTTGTGCCTCAAATTGGTATATTATCAGACTTTTTCATTTTAGTTTGCAAGTGGGTGTGAACTTTGACCTTGCAAGATTTGTGCTTATGTATGTATTCAAAGCTTAAAATTGGTAATTAAATTTTTCTTCAGTTGGTAAGTTGGTAGTTTAGATGGGTTAAAAGAAAGACTTCAGCCAAATTAAATTTAAAGGAGCAAGGAACAGTTCGCGAATTGGGCAGCCCCCAGAATCACAGCAGATTTGGAGAGACTGTGGGAATCTTTGTGGTCAGAACAAATTTATAGACAAAAAAAGGGAAGTGACTTATGGAAATTGGCAGTGAGGTACAGAAACAGCTGGGTTGGTTACAGGTTGGCATTTGCCTTATTTGAACACAGTTTGAACACTTAGCAGTCTTTGAGTGGTTAAAGTATGGCCGCTTGGATTGGCCAAGACCCAGCTATTGTTATAGGTGCATACTGCTCAGTTAGGTTTTCAATCTTGTCTACCTATTAAGCTAGGTTACAGTTCATCCACAAGGACTCAAATATAGAAGTACAGAGTCCTTCTCAGGCCATATTTAATTTGCTTTATAACAGATGCAAGGTGAGTCTTGGTTTTCACTTGTTATTTCTCGAAGTAGAAGGCAAAATCAGTGATTATATATCTTATTGGATATGTTATAAGGTAGATGCTGATATAAATTGTATATAAATAGATATACCGTTAAAAACATTTTTTTAAACTTTAGGAGAAGCTGACTAGTTTGGCACAGAAATGGTTCCCTGAGCTGCCTCTGCTTCATCCTGAAATAGGATTACTCAAATACATGGTAAACTTTGTTTCCCTTGCGAATTACTACTCTGCAGAGAGTGTTGAAAAGTGATAATATTAAATTTGTGTCAGTGTCAAACTTAGAGTATCCTTTTAATAAAAATATTCCTGATGAATATTTTGTGGGCATTAGAACTTTTTATCATGACTCTTGAATGGTTGCATGGTATATATTTTTATGTTAATTTGCATTATCTGTTTTCTGTTTTCCTCATCCATGTTCAATACATTGCATGGCACTTATTTGAATTATAAGTATTTATTTTTTGAAATGACAAAATTTTAACTACTATTCCGAGACTTAGAATAAAAACAAGATATTGCTAGCCATGAGAGATTTAAGCACAATGTGCATGGTTTTTTTTTTTAATTTATTTGGAGACGGAGTCTTGTTATGTTGCCCAGGCTGGAGTGCAGTGGCGTGATGTTGGCTCACTGCAACCTCTGCCTCCCAGGTTCAGGCGATTCTTCTGCCACAGCCTCCTGAGTAGCTGGGATTACAGGCGTAAGCCACCATGCCCAGCTAATTTTTGTATTTTTAGTAGAGATGGGGTTTCACCATGTAAATCAGGCTTGTCTCGAACTCCTGACCTCATGATCTGCCGCCCCTTGGCCTCCCAAAGTGCTGGGATAACAGGTGTGAGCCACTGCACCCAGCTGCACCATGTGTTTTTTAAGTTAAAGCAGGCTGGGAAAAAATTCTAGAGAGGTTGGTTAAGGTAGAGATGTTGAGGTGAATATGGTTTTCTAGGCAGGTGGGATTCAAAAGCTGGCAATCAGCACATTATATAGTGGCCATATGGAGCAGGATTAGTAAACCCTGGCTCTCAGGACAGGGTCTGTTAGTCCTCCATTTTATATTGCCTTCTATGGTGAGGGCCTAGATAAAGTATATATTAATTAAGATTGTCATTAATTCCATTATAATGGCTTAAATATAGTACAGAGAGGGATATTTATATAGACATGTGAGTTTATTCTAAAAAATACTTAAGATTAAAGTTCCCGGAATTAAATAGTTACTCTAAACTCTTTCCAGACTACACTTTAAAATGATGTGAGTTTTTCCTTGCAACTGTTCTACTCTAGTTTAGTGATTATATTATGCAGTACGGGCAAATGAGTATGTACTGCCACATAGGACTTGAAAATTAATATTTTAAAATATGCTAATCTACTTTATTATAGAAGATTATAAAAGATTTGACTCATGGTTTATGGAAGCCTTTAATGGCTTTCAGATGTTTAACTGTAATGTATGATTAGGAATATTTTGTAGGTTGATTATATATTGTAGAATACTTAAATGTACTGACAAGACTTAAAAAATACCAGAAAACAATTCTACAACACCTCTAAGACTGCACCACAGTAAAACTTAGCTTTATTTAAAATGTTGGCAATCACATTTTAGTGTGACAAATTATTCCTTTTAAAAAGTAGCAGAAATACCTAATAAAATTAGTTATTGAAAGCCATTTTCGCTTTCGAGGACTCCGAACAGGGGTAGAGGTGATAGAATTACTTCATGGTAGACATAATTTTTGGATGAATCACTCCCATTCTACAACTACATTTTTGTCATTATTTTACCTTATTTATTTATTTATTTTTTAAATGTTTATTTCAATAGTTTTTGGGATACAGGTGGTTTGTGGTTACATGGATAAGTTATTTAGTGGTCATTTCGGAGATTTTAGTGCACCCATCACCTGAGCAGTGTACACTAACCCGATATGTAGTCCTTCATTCCTTACCTCCCTCTCAATCTGTTGTTACTTTAGTATTTTTAGGAAACATAAGTGGTTTTTCAAGTAAACATTAGGGCTCCTAGGAAGCATGTCTGGTTAATCCTAGTCATTTTCTGAATCTGTTCTAAAATTATAGTAGCAATTAAATGTATGGCGATTACACTTTGGATAGGAGGAGTATAAGAGCCAGAAACTGGAGTAAACACAAAATTATAAAGATTTTAATTTTATTGTTTTTTCTAGTACCATTGATGATGTTCAAGTCATTTAATAGCATGTAGCTAATTATGTTGATGATTTTTAAGTGCTGGGATTGTTTGGATTCTTCAACTGTAGTAAAAACTTGTGCCTAGAACTCTGGTGGTCTCCTTACAATGAGCTTGGAACGAGATCTTCTTGATGCTGAGCCCATGAAGGAACTTAGCAGCAAGCGTCCTTTGGTATGCTCTGAGGTTAATGGGCAGATAATTCTGTTAAAGGTAAGCCTAACTTCTTCTTACTTGTGGGAGATTCAGCAGTATAAAGGATAGTGGTGCCGTTACTTTTCAAGAAAGAAGAAGACTCATTGTTATCTAAAATTTTCTATGTTAAGTTGACTGGCATGATAATTTTGCATCTAGTTTAGTTACCAGAACTAATTTTTAGTTTTAAAGTTTCCCTCATTTCCCTAAATAGAATATGTCCTTAATAAGATATACTTTTCTTTTTTTATTGAGTGAACTTATATCTTTTTAAAATTCTTGATTTTCTTAAATTTCTCCTTGAAATCTCAGCTATATTGTGAGTACAGTCTTCTACTCCTTAATTTCTTCTTTTCATCGATATGGGAAACTGTTAATCATGATAATAAGATAATTAATTTGGCCTTAGTGGCTACACATTCTAGAATGTGCAGCAGGCTACAGGTAGACTCACACTTTCCTTTTCCAAATTATAGCATTCAAAGAAGATAGAAAAGTACTTATAAAATTAAAAAATAAAATTAGATTGTATTTAACTTAAAATAATTTATTATGTTTAAGTTGGAATGGTGTATAATTATAATGTTCAATGTTGGAATTACAAGTGCCTCTTTTTTGGTTTAAGGGCTATTCTGTGGATGTTGACACAGAAGCCAAGGTGATTGAGAGAGCAGCTGCCTATCATAGAGCTTGGAAAGAAGCTGAAGAAGAGTCAGGGTTACTACCGTTGGTATTCCTGTTTTTATGTAAGGTAAAGTTCTTGTGATCTCTTGCGGAAATAATTTTATGTAAAATAAGTTTAGCTCCAGATTTTAGAGCAACAGTTTATTCCCCTTAACATAAACAAAAATTATTCTATAGAATCAATGTATGCTAAAAATATGTTGAAGAAGTTTTCACTTGGAGTCACATTCTCTGTTTTGCTTCTTAGTCTGATCCTATGGCTTACGTGATGGCCCCATACTACCCTAGGGCAAACCTGAGTGCTGTTCAAGCCAGCATGCCTTTGAATTCAGAAGTAAGTATTAAATTCAGAAGTAAGCACTGTTTATTTCCATGGATGTATTAAATGAGAACATAACACCTAATATTTATTCAGGGCATACTACATGCTCTATACTTTGTAAAATTTTGACTTGTGGTATTCTATTTAATTGTTGCATCAAACCTGTGATAGGAGTTACTGTATTATATGGATGAGAAAAAGGCTTAAAGGGATTGACTTGCACAGGTTCCCTTAACCAGAGGTAGAGTTGGGACTTGAAATTAAGTCTTTCTGGTTCCAAAGCCCAAGCTTATAACTAATAAGCTGTGCTGTATGTGGACTGCCTAATATAGCACTTAGTATTATAAGTGCTTAAGTTTCAGCTTTAATTTTTATCATTGTAAATTTAGGATTACTAATAACAGTAAAGGAGGCACTGATTATTCTTACGGAGTAATACTGTTTCAGTCTCTTGTAGGTAGTTTACATAGTTGGTATTTGTAATCCAAGTCTTCTTTGAGGTAATAGAACAAGTGTTCCCAAACCCCAGGTCACAGACTAGTACCAGTCTGTGGCCTATTAATAACAGGGCGGCACAGCAGGAGGTGAGTTGCACGTGAGCAAGCATTACTTATCAGTGGAGGCATTAGATCCTCACAGGAGCATAAACCCTATTATGAATTGTGCTTGTGAGGGATCTAAGTTGCATACTCCTTATGAGAATCTAATGCCTGTTATCTGAGGTGGAGCAGTCTGATCCCGAAACCAACCCCCAATCCGTGGAAAAATTGTCTTTCATGTAACCAGTTATTGGTAGCAAAAAGGTGTGATGTATGATTGCGCGCGCACACACACGGTATCACCATTATATAATCAAGGCTTCTTCTGGTCTTTAATTCTTTCTCTATGCTGTATTATGCTGTATTCTTATTAAAGGTTCATTTGGAGAAAACTTCACTCACTCCTAGAGCAGTCTTTTAATTAGAGAAAAGTTTCAAGATTAAAGTGATTTGCCTCACTTTTGTGTGTACTTATCTATAGGAAGCTTTAAAGGTCATGAAAGGTGTTGCCCAGGGCCTGCATACATTGCATAACGCTGACATAATTCATGGATCACTTCATCAGAACAATGTATTTGCTTTAAACCGTGAACAAGGAATTGTTGGAGATTTTGACTTCACCAAATCTGTGGTAAGATATCATGGTTCTACAAATAGGTTCTAGACTTTATTTAATATTATTAAGCAGTAGCTCAGCACTTATATATAATATGATTTATTATAGGATCTTTGCCTTTAGTTAAACTGTGTCGTGTAGTATAAGCACCTGTTTGCTCTCAGCTAGGTGCTAGAAGAAGAGTTTCTAAGTTCATTCATTGTGTATTTTAACCGTAAGTCTTAGGGGCTACCTGACATTATATACTCAATGGCATTGACAACATTATTTTATCATCATCATCAGGAAACATTTAATTGCTAGGAAACATGCAAGGAAACTAGGTGGCCATCTCCCAACCTCTCCACTGGTGTCCCTCCCTCTATAGATACACTTTAAATATAGATACTCTGCTATTTTTTTGGTAATTGTGTTTTTAGAAACCTATAAACCTTGGACTTTTTAGTTTAAATTCTGATTCAACTCTAATGGCTGTTAATTTGGTGTTATATCATCTCAGAATAGGCAGTTTGTAGAGATAGCAAAGATAAGACAATTTAAGAGCATGTTGTGATTTTTTTTCTGTTATAATGGGTAGTCTCAAAATACTCATGATCATGTGAGAACAATTCCCTATTCTAATTGAGAAATAAAAATTGTATATATTTATCATATACAACAAGATATTTTGAAGTATGTAGTCAATGTGGAGTAGCCAAATCAGCAATTATTTTTCTAAAAGTAACAGCTTTACTGAGATACAATTCGTGTAGTGTATACAATTCAGTAATAGTTGTAGTACATTCACAAAGTTGTGCAGTGATAATCAGTATTGAATTCCAGGACACTTTTACCATTCCCAAAAAGAAAATCCATACTGATAAGCAGTTAAATTTCCCCCTTATTCTCAAGCCTGGAAACCACCAATACATTTTCTGTCTCCATGGATTGCTTATTTTGGGCATCTCATGTAAATAGAATTATATAATATGTGGCCTTTTAGGCTTATTTCACTTAGCATATTGTTTTCAGAGTGCATTCATATTGTTGACTGCATCAGGACGTCATTCCTTTTTATTGTCAAATTATATTTCATTGTATGGATATACCATATTTTTAAAATATATTCAGTTGCTGAACATTTGAATTGTTTATACGTTTTGGTTATACGAATAATGCTGCTATCAGCATTAGCATACAATTTTTTTGTGTGGACATGTTTTCACATTTCTTTTGGGAGTCACATTACTGGGTTATATTATTTTACTTTTTGAGGAGCCAAACTGTTTTCCAGAGTGTCTGTCTCATTTTACATTCTTATCAGTAATGTATAGGATTTTGTTTTCTCTGGATCCTTGCCAACGTTTGTTAGTATCTGAGCAATTTCCTTTGACTAATATATGTTAGCAATGCTTTTATACTTTGATCATCTGCAAGTCGTAGGGTAATGCTACTGGAGTATATGTAGTCTTTTTTTTTTTTCCTCTTTTTTTTAAATTGCATTTTAGGTTTTGGGGTACATATGAAGAACATGCAGGATTGTTGCATAGTATACACGTGGCAGTGTGATTTGCTGCCTTCCTCCCCATCACCTATATCTGGCATTTCTCCCCACGCTATCCCCCACCAACTCCCCACCCCCTGCTGTCCCTCCCCTATTTCCCCCCAACAGACCCCAGTGTGTAGTGCTCCCCTCCCTGTGTCCATGTGTTTTCATTGTTCAACACCCACCTATGAGTGAGAACATGTGGTGTTTGATTTTCTGCTCCTGTGTCAGTTTGCTGAGAATGATGGTTTCCAGGTTCATCCATGTCCTTTGTAGGGACATGGATG
>NW_022436959.1:13314078-13378100 GCF_009761245.1 Sapajus apella | reverse complement strand
AACAGACCCCAGTGTGTAGTGCTCCCCTCCCTGTGTCCATGTGTTTTCATTGTTCAACACCCACCTATGAGTGAGAACATGTGGTGTTTGATTTTCTGCTCCTGTGTCAGTTTGCTGAGAATGATGGTTTCCAGGTTCATCCATGTCCCTACAAAGGACATGAACTCATCGTTTTTGATGGCTGCATAATATTCCATGGTGTATATGTGCCACATTTTCCCTGCCCAGTCTGTCATCGATGGGCATTTGGGTTGGTTCCAGGTCTTTGCTCTTGTAAACTGTGCTGCAGTGGACATTCGTGTGCATGTGTCCTTAAAGTAGAACGATTTATAATCCTTTGGATATATACCCAGTAATGGGATTGCTGGGTCATAAATCGCCACACTGTCTTCCACAATGGTTGAACTAATTTATACTCCCACCAACAGTGTAAAAGTGTTCCTATTTCACCACATCCTCTCCAGCATTTGTTGTCTAATGATTGCCATTCTAACTGGCGTGAGATGGTATCTCAAGTAGTTTTGATTTGCATTTCTCTAATGACCAGTGATGATGAGCATTTTTTCATATGTTTGTTGGCCTCATGTATGTCTTCTTTGTAAAGTGTCTGTTCGTATCCTTTGCCCACTTTTGAATGGGCTTGTTAGTTTTTTTCTTGTAAATCTGTTTTAGTTCTTTGTAAATTCTGGATATCAGCCCTTTGTCAGATGGGTAAACTGCAAAAATTCTTTCCCATTCTGTTGGTTGCCGATTCACTCTAATGACTGTTTCTTTTGCTGTGCAGAAGCTGTGGAGTTTGATTAGGTCCCATTTGTCTATTTTGGCTTTTGTTGCCAATGCTTTTGGTGTTTTAGTCATGAAGTCCTTGATTACGCCTATATCCTGAATGGTTTTGCCTAGATTTTCTTCTAGGGTTTTTATGGTGTTAGGTCTTATGTTTAAGTCTTTAATTCATCTGGAGTTAATTTTAGTGTAAGATGTCAGGAAGGGGTCCAGTTTCTGCTTTCTGCATGTGGCTAGCCAGTTTTCCCTACACCATTTATTAAACAGGGAATCCTTTCCCCATTGCTTGTTTTTGTCAGGTTTGTCAAAGATCGGATGGTCGTAGATATGTTGTGTTGCCTCTGAGACCTCTGTTCTGTTCCATTGGTCTATATCTCTGTTTTGGTATGAGTACCATGCTGTTTTGATTACTATAGCCTTGTAGTATAGTTTGAAGTCTGGTAGTGTGATGCCTCCCGCTTTGTTCTTTTTGCTTAGAATTGACTTGGCTATGTGGGCTCTCTTTTGGCTCCGTATGAAGTTTAAGGTGGTTTTTTCCAGTTCTGTGAAGGTCATTGGTAGCTTGATGGGGATAGCATTGAATCTGTAAATTACTTTGGGCAGTATGGCCATTTTCACGATATTGATTCTTCCTAACCATGAGCATGGAATGTTTCTCCATCTGTTTGTGTCCTCTCTTATTTTGTTGAGCAGTGGTTTGTAGTTCTCCTTGAAGAGGTCCTTTACGTTTCTTGTTAGTTGTATTCCTAGGTATTTTATTCTCTTTGTAGCAATTGTGAATGGCAGTTCATTCTTGATTTGGCTCTCTTTAAGCCTGTTATTGGTGTATAGGAATGCTTGTGATTTTGCACATTAATTTTTTATCCTGAGACTTTGCTGAAGTTGCTTATCAGTTTCAGGAGACTTTGGGCTGAGATGATGGCGTCTTCTAGATATACAGTCATGTCGTCTGCAAATAGAGACAATTTGAATTCCTCCTTTCCTATTTGAATACCCTTTATTCCTTTTTCTTGCCTGATTGCTCTGGCTAGAACTTCCAGTATTATATTGAATAGGAGTGGTGAAAGAGGACATCCCTGTCTAGTGCCAGATTTCAAAGGGAGTGCTTCCAGTTTTTGCCCATTCAGTATGATATTGGCTGTTGGTTTGTCATAAATTGCTTTTATTATTTTGAGATACGTTCCGTCAATACCTAGTTTATTGAGGGTTTTTAGCATAAAGTGCTGTTGAATTTTGTCAGAGGCCTTCTCTGTATCAATTGAGATAATCACGTGGTTTTTGTCTTTGGTTCTGTTTATGTGATGAATTACGTTTATGGACTTGCGTATGTTGAACCAGCCTTGCATCCCTGGGATGAATCCTACTTGATCATGGTGGATAAGCTTTTTGATGTGCTGTTGCAATCGGCTTGACAGTATTTTATTGAAGATTTTTGCATCTATGTTCATCATGGATATTCGCCTGAAGTTTTCTTTTTTTGTTGAATCTCTGCCGGGTTTTGGTATCAGGATGATGTTGGTCTCATAAAATGATTTGGGAAGAATTCCCTCTTTTTGGATTATTTGGAATAGTTTTGGAAGGATTGGTACCAGCTCCTCTTTGTATGTCTGGTAGAATTCGGTTGTGAACCCATCTGTACCTGGGCTTTTTTTGGGTGGTAGGCTCGTAATTGCTGCCTCAACTTCAGACGTTGTTATTGGTCTATTCAAGGTTTCGACTTCTTCCTGGTTTAGGCTTGGGAGGAGGCAAGTGTCCAGGAATTTATCCATTTCTTCCAGGTTTACTAGTTTATGTGCATAGAGTTGTTTGTCATAATCTCTGATGATGATTTGAATTTCTGTGCAATATGTGGTGATATCCCCTTTATTGTTTTTTATTGCATCAATTTGGTTATTCTCTCTTTTCTTTTTTATTAATCTGGCTAGTGGTCTATTTTGTTGATCTTTTCAAAAAACCAGCTCCTGGATTTATGGATTTTTTGAAGGGTTTTTTGTGTCTCTATCTCCTTCAGTTCTCCTCTGATCTTAGTTACTTCTTGTCTTCTGCTAGGCTTTGAGTTTTTTTGATCTTGCTCCTCTAGCTCTTTCAATTTTGACAATAGAGTGTCAATTTTAGATCTCTCCTTTCTTCTCATGTGGGCACTCATTGCTATATATTTTCCTCTAGAGACTGCTTTAAATGTGTCCCAGAGATTCTGGTATGTTGTGTCTTCATTCTCGTTGGTTTCGAAGAATGTCTTTATTTCTGCCTTCATTTCATTGTTTATCCAGTCAACATTAAAGAGCAAGTTGTTCAGTTTCCATGAGGCTGTGTGGTTCTGAGTTAGTTTCTGAATTCTGAGTTCTAACTTGGTTGCACTGTGGTCTCAGAGACTGTTTGTTATGATTTCTGTTCTTTTGCATTTGCTGAGGAGTGATTTACTTTCAATTGTGTGGTTGATTTTAGAGTAGGTGTGATGTGGTGCTGAGAAGAATGTATATTCTGTGGATTTGGGGTGGAGAGTTCTGTAAATGTCTATTAGGTTTGCTTGTTCCAGGTCTGAGTTCAAGTCTTGGATATCCTTGTTAATTTTCTGTCTGGTGGATCTGTCTAATATTGATAATGGGGTGTTAAAGTCTCCCACTATTATTGTGTGGGAGTCTAAGTCTCTTTGAAGTCATTAAGAACTTGCCTTATGTATCTGGGTGCTCCTGTATTGGGTACATATACATTTAGCATCGTTAGCTCTTCTTGTTGCATTGATCATTTTAACATTATGTAAGTGTCCTTCTTTGTCTCTTTTGATCTTTGTTGCTTTAAAGTCTATTTTATTAGAGATGAGAATTGCAACTCCTGCTTTTTTTTTTTTGCTCTCCATTTGCTTGGTAAATCTTCCTCCATCCCTTTATTTTGAGCCTTTGTGTATCCTTGCATGTAAGATGGGTTTCCTGGATACAGCACACCGATGGATTTTGGCTTTTTATCCAGTTTGCTAGTCTGTGTCTTTTGATTGGGGCGTTTAGTCCATTTACATTTAGGGTTAATATTGTTATGTGTGAATTTGATACTGCCATTTTGATGCTAGCTGGCTGTTTTGCCCATTAGTTGATATATATTCTTCATTGTGTTGATGTTCTTTACCATTTGGTTTATTTTTGGAGTGGTTGGTACTGGTTGTTCCTTTCTATGTGTAGAGCCTGTTTCAGGAGCTCCTGTAAAGCAGGCCTGGTGGTGATGAAATCTCTGAGTACTTGCTTGTTCACAAAGGATTTTATTTTTCCTTCGCTTATGAAGCTTAGTTTGGCTGGATATGTAATTCTGGGTTGAAAGTCCTTTCTTTTTTTTTTCTTTTTTTTTTTTTTTTTTTTGGGTCCCAGGGAAAGTTCTTTTCTTTAAGGATGTTGAATATTGGCCCCTACTCTCTTCTGGCTTGTAGAGTTTCTGCTGAGCAATCTGCTGTGAGTCTGATGGGCTTCCCTTTGTGAGTAACCCGACCTTTCTCTCTGGCTGCCCTTAGCATTTTCTGCTTCATTTCAACCCTGGTGAATCTGATGATTATGTGCCTTGGGGTTGCTCTTCTTGAGGAGTATCTTTGTGGTGTTCTCTGTATTGCCTGGACTTGAATATTGGCCTGCCTTGCTAGGTTGGGGAAGTTTTCCTGAATAATATCCCGAAGAATATTTTCCAGTTTGGATTCATTCTCTTCGTCACATTCAGGTACACCTATCAAACGTAGATTAGGTCTTTGCACATAGTCCCACATTTCTTGGAGATTTTGTTCATTCCTTTTTACCCTTTTTTCTCTAATCTTGCCTTCTCTTTTTATTTCATTGAGTTGACCCTCGACCTCTGATATCCTTTCTTCTACTTGGTCAGTTCGGCTGTTGAAACTTGTGCATGCTTTGCGAAGTTCTCGTGTTGTGTTTTTCAGCTCCATCAATTCACTTGTATTCCTCTCTATGTTGTCCATTCTTGTTAGCATTTCGTCAAATATTTTTTCAATGTTCTTAGTTTCTTTGCATTTGGTTAGAACATGTTCTTTTAGCTCACAGAAGTTCCTTATTACCCACCTTCTGAAGTCTGATTCTGTCATTTCATCACACTCGTTCTCCATCCAGCCTTGTTCCCTTGCCAGTGAGGAGTTGTGATCTCTTGTAGGAGGAGAGGCATTCTGGTTTCGGGTGTTTTCATCCTTTTTGCGCCGGTTTCTTCCCATCTTTGTGGACTTATTCACCTGTTGTCTTTGTAGTTGCTGACTTTTAGATTGGGTCTGTGAGTGGATGTCCAATTTGTTGATAATGAAGTTATTTCTGTTTCTTAGTTTTCCTTCCAACAGTCTGGCCCCTCTGCTGTAGGGCTGTTGAGGTCCACTCCAGGCCCTGCTTGCCTGGGAATCACCTGCAGCAGCCTCTGCGTTTTCACTGGGAGCTGGAATCCTGAGCTGTTCCTATACAGCCATCTTGGATCCGGATCGTATATGTAGTCTTAATGGTTTTCATATGGTAGTGCAGAAAGAGAAGAAAATGAAACTGCAATTATAATCAAAAGCTAAATTGTGTGGGATTTATACAGATTGGTATTCTGAAATATTTACTTTATTACATTAGTTTAAATACAAATTAAGATATGCTAAGGAATATAACTGAATTATGAATTTTAAAAGATCTCAAACTTTAGGGATTCTGGTTAGTTTACATTATACCATTTGTATAATTGTAGATATGACTAGTCCAGCAGTTACTCTTCTTTTTAAATACATATTCATCACCTATTATTATTCCTCAAAACATTATTTTAATCTTCAGTTAAAATATGTGTTCTGAAATATTGATCAGACCTTTTGCTACATTTTCCATGCAGGTTTCAGATTTAAGTGTCCATCAGGAAGATAAATTTGGAAAGTAGTCTGAGGTCAAGATCATTGCTTTTCAGACCTTATAGTGCATATGACTCACCTGGTGATCATGTTAAAATACAAAGTATTATTCAGCATTTCTGCAGTGGATCATCTGCATTTCTAACAAGCTACCAGTTAGTGCTGTAGCTCCTGGCCTTTGGACCATACTTTGAGAAGCAAGGATCAAAATCATAGCTAGAGAAAAGATAGCACTTAGTTAAGGTACATGATAGGTGTCTCTGTAAGGTAGACATTATTTCCATTTTCCAAATTAATTTAGGTTCAGAGAGGTTTCCCCCTACTATGTATCCATAAAAAGTAAAAATAAATTTAAAAAATGGACAAAAAAGAGGTTAAATTCCAAGGTCACACAGCAAATAAATGGGAGAGTGGGGAATTGTAACCAAGATCTGCCTGAATCTAGGGTTCATGCTGTTGTCACTGATCATCTTTGCATGTTAGAATTGATATATTTAGAGACTGCTCAGTAAGGAGGGAAAGTACTTTGTAGCATTTCAGTTGTTAAATAAAGTATTAGAATTTTCAGAATTAGAACATAGCACTGCCACTTACTCATGTGAAATTTATTTTTTAAAAAGTATCAAATGTTTAATCACAGACTCATTGGTTATTAGTTTTAAATCTGTTCAAGTCTACAAGCTGAATGTAAAAAAAGTTCCATAATTTATGAGACTGATTTGAAGAGCAATTTATAATAGCAAAAATTAAACTATTTGAAAGGAAGAGAATGAAATATTTAAAACGAATTTCGTTTTTTGTATTGATTAAATGGAAAGTACTTCACAGAAAGTCACCTCAACTGTGTTGTATCTAAAATATTTAACATACCGTTTTTGTAGAGTCAGCGAGCCTCAATGAACATGATGGTTGGTGACTTGAGTTTGATATCACCTGAGCTGAAAATGGGAAAACCTGCTTCTCCAAGTTCAGACTTATATGCTTATGGCTGCCTTTTATTATGGGTATGTTATTTTTTTGTTGAAATAGATCAGTCATTTATACACACACACACACACTCTCTCTCTCTCTCTCTCTCTCTCTCTCTCTGTCTCTCTTCAGTATATAAAGTGACGATTTTATAGTCATTCTCCTTAAAAATAAAAAGCAGTAGACTTTTAGTAGAAAATTTTTTAAAGTTTTATCAAAAACTGTTGATATGCTTCCTTTTACGTATTGTGTACTTTCTACAAATTGGCTTGATATATATTTTAGGTATCATGCCATTGTCTTAGTTTTCTTGAAGTCACAATTAACAGTGAAGATTATTTTGTCCTATATTAATCTGAAAGCAATTCATGCATATATGGAAAATAAATGTTAAATGAGCCTTGGGTATTTTCCTGCTTTCAGTGTAAACCAAAAGCTATTTCTCATTCATGGTTTAATAATTAAGAAGTTGGATGGAGCTAGAGGCCATTATCCTAAGTGAATTTACTCTGGATCAGAAAGCCAAATACTGCATGTTCTCATAAGTGGGAAGTAAACACTGAGTATGCATGGACACAAAGAAGGGACATGGGGGGTCTACTTGAGAGTGGAGGTTGGGAGAAAGGCAGGGATTGAAAAACTACCTGTTAGATATTAGGCTAACTACCTGGGTGACAAAATTATCTGTATGCCAAACACCCATGACACACAATTTTCCCATGTAACAAACCTGCACATATACCCCTTGAACCTAAAATAAAAATTGGAACACAAATAAAAAGCTTGTTCCATTTTGTACTGCTATTTTACATGGAGAAATAGAGAGTGCCTCTTTTTCCAAAGCCTTGAGTGTGACAAAACCTTATCTTTGTTGAACACATAAGTAAAAATCTCCTTGTTAAAAAAAGCAAGAGTTAATAGGGATTAAATATTAACAAGAGAAGGAAGACTATTCTTACCAGCCCAGAGGTCAGCAAACATTTCCTATAAATGACCAGATGGTCTATGTTGCAAGTACTGAGTTCTGCTATAGCATAAAAGCAGTCATAGACAGTATGTAAACTGTGTGGCTCTCTTCCTGTAATACTTTGTTTATCGATATTGAAATTTAAATTTCATGTAGTTTGCATGTGCATTAAATAGTATTCCTTCAATTTTCTATGAAACATTTAAAAATGTGAAAATCACCCTTGGCTTATAGCTGTACAAAAAACAAGTAGTGGGATCAGTTTGGTGCAGAGGCCATATAGTTTGCTGATCTCTGTTCCACCCAGTGTAATAAGGTCACCAAAAGAAATAAAAGTCATAGAGTTTGAAAATGAAGAAATAAGGCTGTCCTTATTTGCAGATGACATGCTTAATTGTGTAGAAAATCTTTGAGAATATATATAAAAGCTACTAGAACTGAGTTTAGAAATATAGCAGTTTTAATTTCCATATAATTGTGCTTTTATTTAAGCAACAAATAATAGGAAATTAAAATTTAAAAATAATTTACAGAAGTATTAAAATATGGAATTTGTAGGGGTAAGTTTAGCAAAAGATGTACAAGGGTTGTACACTATTAAAACTACAAAGCATTGTTCAGAGAAATTCAAGATGTAAATAAATGGAGAGATACACCATGCTCTTGGACTAGAAGACATTGTATGGATATCATTTGTTCTCGGATTGGTTTATAGATTCAATGTAATTTCAACACAACTGCTAGTAGATTTTTTTTTTTCCAGAAATTGACAATTAGATTTTATAATTAATATAAAAATGCAGAGGATCTGAGATAGCCAGCTAACAAGTCTGAAAAAGAACAAAATTGAAGGACCCAAACTAGCTGATTTTATGACAATATATTCTAGGAAATTAAGACAGTATGGGCCTAAAGTGGTGGCTCACGCCAGTAATCCCAGCACTTCGGGAGTCTGAGGCAGGAAGATTGCTTGAGGCCAGGCAAGACTAGCCTAGACAACGCAGTGAGAACCCCCTGTTAGCTACAAAAAATAACAATTAGTTGGGTGTAGTGGGTGTCTGTAGTTCTAGTGTCTTGGTGGGCTGAGGTGGAAGGATTGCTTGAGTCCGGGAGTTTAAGGCTGCAGTAAGCTATGACTGCTCTACTGCATTCCAGCCTAGGCTACAGAGCAGGACCCTGTTTGTAAAAACAAAAGTGATACTGCTGTGAAGTTAAACATACAGATGAGTGGAGCAGAATACAGACAGTATAAATAGACTGCGCAAAGAAAGGTTTTGAGCATCCTCAGAAGAGACCCAGAGCTGTGGTGCCTGGAGTTAACTGCCTGATTCTCTAAGAGGTCCGAGCACACTGCAAAGTGAGTCCAGATCTGATTTATCAGAATGAGCCTCCAGGCCCCACACAGACTCCTGGAGCTGGCAGCACAGAACCTGCGGAGGGACCTGTACTTGGACATCTTCACCCTTGATGAGCTTCCCAGGGAGGTCTTTCTGATTTTCATAGAGGACTAGAAGAAGCTGTGAGATTCTAAAGGCCATGATGCAGACCTGGCCCTTCTCCTGCCTCCCTCTGGGGTCCCTGATGAAGACACCTCATCTGGAGACCTTGCAAGTTATGCTGATGGGACTTGATACACTGCTGACCATGAAGGCTGTGAAATTTTGCCCCAGGAGGTGGAAACTTCAAGTGCTGGGCTTGGGGAATTTTGATGAGAATTTCTGGACCTTATGGTCTGGAGCCATGGCCCTGTCCTGCTCCCCAGAGGCCATGAGTAAGAGGCAGACAGTGGAGGACTGTCCAATGATGGGAGAGCACCGACCTTGAAGTTATTCATAGACCTCTGCCTTAAGAAAAGCACCCTGGATAAGTGCCTGAGCTACCTCTGTGGCTGGATCTACTACAGAAGAGGTTTAGTACACCTATGTTGTACTAAGGTGCAGAATTACTAAATGCCTACTTCAGTTTTCAGAAATTTATTGCAAATGGTATACCCAGACAGTATCCAGGAGTTGGAAGTCCAGAGAAAGTACTCGCTGAATAGAACAGAAAAGTTTGCCACTTACCTGAGCCAGATGAGCAATCTTCGCAAACTCTTTTTAGCTTTCAGTTGTGATCATGAGTTATCCGTGTGCAGCCAACAGCAGTTCATTCCCGACTTGGAAACTCCATTTCTCTGCCTGGACTACCCTGAGATGCTCTTTGTAACAAAGGTCAATAATATCAAAGAACATCTGGACCATTTGCCCAGGTGCCTCAAGAACCCCTTGGAGGCCTTAACGTTACATAAGGCTTACCTAGCTGATCGGGACATGGAGTATCTGTCTCTGTATCCAAGCCTCAGTCAGCTAAAGCAGCTGAATCTGAGTCATATCCTAATGTAGACCTGCAATCTTGAGCCCCTTAGAGTCTTGCTAGAGAAAACTGCCGCTCTCTCAAGAGCCTCATCTTACAGGACTGTCAGATTCAGGACTCCCAACTCAGGGTCATCCTGCCTGCCCTGAGCCACTGCTCCCAGCTTACCACCTTCTACTTTTGTGGAAATGAAAATCTCTAATGAATGCTCTGAAAGACCTGCTGCGTCACACAGGCAGGCTGAGCAAGTTAGGCCCAGAGACATATCCTGTCCCTCTGGAGAGTCTTGACAACAGGGGTCATGTCATTTGGGAGATCCTCGCCCCAATTTGGGCTGAGCTGATGCGTACACTCAGGGAAGTAAGGCAGCCCAAGAGGATCTTTTGTCCTGACCCTTGCCCTTCCTGTGGCTAATGGCCATCTGAGGAACTGGAGTTCCATCTTTGCTCCTAAGGAAGTCCTGGTTAGTGGGATGGATATGCTTCCTTATGGACACTTGGGCACTAAAATTGAGGTCATAGGTGCTTTTTTTAAATTGAGTCGGGGTCTCGCTCTGTCACTCAGGCTGAAGTGCAGTGGCACAGACTCAGCTCACTGCAACCTCTGCCTCCTAGGTTAAAGTGATTCTCCTGCCTTAGCCTCCCGAATAGCTGGTGTTACGGGCGTATGTCACCAGACCCGGTTAATTTTTTGTATTTTTAGTACAGACAGGGTTTCATGATGTTGGCAAGGCTAGCCTCGAACTCCTGACCTCAAGTGATCTGCATGCCTCGGCATTCCACAGAGCTGGGTTTATAGGTGTGAGCAGCAGAGCCCGGTCAGGCGTGTCTTAAAAGAAGCACAAGAGCTGTGTGTTTCAGGCAAGTTCTCACTGTGAGTGGAAACAACAAAGGTGACTCCGCAAGGGGCAATACTGGGTGAAAATGCTGACTTGGCGTCCATGAGGCCTTCAGGGACCTGTGTCCTAGAGTCAGAAATAGAACCTGAAGTTATAGGGTAGCAGAAGTTACCCTGCAAGGATGGTTATTAAAAAATGTATTTTAGCCATTTATACATCAGAAATTTCTAGTTACTTATGAGAGGCACTAAGTTGTCTGGTTAAAGTTCAGCTTCAGAAAATCAAGGTATCAAAAGTGAAATTTGATCATTTTAATTAATTCCCACCCCTTCTTCACTTCTCTTCAGTTATCTGTTTCTTCTTAATTCTCTGGTTCCTATTCACTGAGTTCATCCACAAAAGATGCACACTTGGGGCCTGGAACATTCTGTGTGTGCAGTAATCATGAGCCACTGAAGTCTACCCTCGTAGGAACCCTCATTGCTCCCCAGATACTGAACGCTGCTCACTCCTAATGGGCAGATCTAGAGGAATCTGTTCCTGATTATTGGCCATGCCAGGAAAGGGCTTCACTACACAAGGGGCTGCCCTCTGACCTTGAAGGGAATGGTCATAGTGTGTATTATAGTAGCCTTGTGACATCACCAACCCTTGCCTCTCCTCATTGTGGCTAGTGGGTTTTACTGAATTAAAGTAGTTGTGTCCAATTTCCCTTTTAGAAAAATGCATATACCGTACTAAAGTATTTCTAGCCCACATTAATAGAAAAATACATCTTTTGGAAAGCTAATTCATATTAATGAGATATTTTCCTATAACATCTCCCTTCTCTCCTTATCAAGAAATGTGAGAATGATGGTTTCTATCTTTTCTTTATTCATGTCCCTGCAAAGGACTTGAACTCATCCTTTTTAATGGGTGCATAGTATTGCATGGTATAAATGTGCTACATTTTCTTTATCCAGTCTATCATTGATGGACATTTGGGTTGGTTCGAAGTCTTTGCTCTTGTGAACAGTGCTGCAGTAAACATATGTTTGCATGTGTCTTTATAAAAAAAATAAAAAATAGCCCACACACATACGACAGCTGGCTTTTGACAAAGATGTCAAGGCAGTTCCCTGAGTAAAAGGAGAATCCTCAACAAAAATGATACAGGACAACTCATACCATATGTAGAGAATAAGTTTTGATTCATTCCTTGCACCATGCACTGGGCGTAGTGGTGTGTGCCTGTAATCCCACCTACTAGGGAGGCAGAGAGAATAATCACTTGAACCCAGGAGGCAGAGGTTGCAGTGAGCCAAGATTGCACCACTGCACTGCAGCCTGGGCAGCAAAGTGAGACTCTGTCTCAAAAAAAAAAAAACCTCAAAATGTGTATCAGACCTAAATGTAAAACCTGAGTCTCTAAAACTTCTAGAAGAAAATATAGGATAAAATCTTATTTGACTTTCCGTCTGGCAAAGATTTCTTAAGTAGGACACAGAGTACATCAACTCCCAAAGAAAAAAAATCATTTGGATGTCATCAAAATTCAAAACTTTGCTCTTTAAAAGACATTGTCACAAAAATGAAAGGCAAGCTACAGACTGGGAGAAAATATTTGCAAAACATGTATATCTGACAAAACCATTGTATCCAGATTATTAAGTGCTCCTATAATCAATACTGAGAAGACTGCCCAGTTAAGAAATGGGCAAAATGTTTAAAGAAGGCACTTTACCAAAGAAGAAGGTGTCCACATGGCATGTAAGCATATGAAAGATGTTCTGAACATCATTAGTCATTAGGGAACTACAGATTAAAACCAAAATGAGATACCGCTACACTACATAGTATAATATCTAAAATTAAAAAGATCATACCAAGTGTTGCTTAGATGTGTTGTATCTGGAACTCATATATATTGCCCAAGGGAATGTGAAGGGAACAACCACTT
Source organism: Sapajus apella (assembly GCF_009761245.1). NCBI lineage: Eukaryota > Metazoa > Chordata > Mammalia > Primates > Cebidae > Sapajus > Sapajus apella. The sequence continues at coordinate 13,365,394 of NW_022436959.1, read as the reverse complement.
TGAGAAACATTTGGCAGTTTGTTAAAAGGTTGAACATATACCTACCCTATGACCCAGGAATTCCACTCCTGGATATTTAGCCAAAAGAAATGAAAGCATATGGCTACACAGAGACTTATATGTAAATATTGAAATAATTTATGTGTAATAGATGAAAACTAGAAACAACTCAAAGTTCATCAACAGATGAATGGATAAACAGTCTGCTATATATGTGTCTTTCTATTGGAGTACTACTCAGGAATAAAACAATTGAACTATAAATATAACTCAGTAAGATGGGTGAATCTTAAAATAATTCTGCCAAGAGAAAGAAGTCAGATGATATGGTTTGGCTGTGTCTCCACCTAAATCTCAAGTTGACTTGTAATTCCCAAGTGTCAAGGGTGGGGTCAGGTGGAGATAATTGAATCATGGAGGCAGTTTTCCTCATGCTGTTTTCATGGTAGTGAATAAGCCTCACAAGATCTGATGGTTTTATAAGGGGTGTTTCCCCTTTTGCTTGACAATTCTCTTTGATGCTGCTATGTGAGGAAGGATGTGTTTACTTTCTCTCTTGCCAGGATTGTAAGTTTCCTTAGGACTCCCCAGCCATGCTGAACTGTGAGTTAATTAAACCTCTTTCCTTTATAAATTATCCAGCCTTGAGGATGTCTTTATTAGCAGTGTGAGAATGGACCAATACAATAAATTTGTATTGAAATTGGGATGCTGCTGTAAAGATTTCTGAAAATGTGGAAATGACTTTGCAACTGGGTAGTAGGCCAAGGTTGGTACAATTTGGAGGGCCCAGAAGAGGACAGGGAGATGTGGGAAAGTTTGGAACTTCCTAGAGACTTGTTGAATGGCTTTGAGCAAAATGCTGGTAGTGATATGACCAATGAAGTCCAGGTTGAGGTGGTCTCAGCTGGAGATGAGGAACTTGTTAGAACTGGAATAAATGTGACTCTTGCAGTTTTAGCAAAGAGACTGGAGGCATTTTGCCCCTTCCCTAGAGATTTGTGAAACTTGGAACTTGAGAGAGATGATTTAGGGCATCTGACAGAAGAGATTTCTAAGCAGCAAACTGATCAAGAGGTGACTTGAGTGCAGTTGAAAGCATTGTTTTATGTATTTACAAAGGTATGGTTTGGAATTGGAACTTGGGTTTAAAAGGGAAGCAGAGCATAAAAGTTTGGAAAATTTACAGCCTGATGATGCAATAGGAAAGAAAAACCCGTTTCTGGGGAGAAATTCAAGCCAGCTGCAGAAATCTGCAAAAGTAACAAGTAGCTGAATGTTAATCACTGAGACAATGGAGAAAATGTCTCTAGGGCATGTCAGAAACCTTTGAAGTAGCTCCTTCCATCACAGGCCCAGAGGCTTAGGAGGAAGAAATGGTTTCATGGGGTAGGCCCAGGGGCCCCCTTGCTGTGTGCAGCCTTGGGACATGGTGTCCTGTGTCCCAGCTCCTCTAGTTGTGGCTAAAAGGGGCCAAGGCACAGCTCAGGTCATGGCTTCAGAGGGCACATGCCCCAAACCTTGGCAGCTTCCATGTGGTGTTGAGACTATAGGTACACAGAAGTCAAGGATGGAGGTTTGGGAGCTTCCACCTAGATTTCAGAGGATGTGTGGAAATGCCACGTGTCAAGGACAGAAAAGTCCAGGTGGAGATAATTGAATTATGGAGTGGTTCTCCCATACTGTTGTCATGACTTTAGCCCTATGCCTACATGTTTATTTAAAGTTGTCTGGTTTCATAGAATCAGCACCCTCATGGAAATAAACTGGCATCCTTTTCATCAGTGTTTCAGCAGTCTATTTATTATTTTTATCAGAAGGGTGAAAGTATCAATGTCAAATATTTTTTTGTTTCTGGGAAGATTCATAAGATATCATATAAGTGTGGTAATAGCAGTTTTTATTCCACTTGTTTCCTTTAAAACTATAGTACATAGCTCCATGAGTAAATATATTGTGCTGATTTTCTACTCTTCATTGTTCATTATTGATTAAGGTCTTTTAAACAGTTTATTTTTAAATTAACTGGTACAGTGGACTTTTTTGGTATACAGTCTACGTATTTTAACACACCTATAGATTAGTGTAATAACCGTTGCCACAGTCAAGGTGCAGAACAGTTCCATAATCCAGGAAATTCGTGTATGCTGTCCCTTGGTAGTCGCAGCCTCCCCTAGCCCTTAACTGCTGGCAACCATTGATCTTTTATCACTATATTTTGTGCTTTTAAGAATCTCATATAAGTGGTATCATACAGTATATAACTTTATGAGACTAGCTTCTTTCATTCAGCATGTGAATCATCCTTCGTGATTCATCCAAGTTGTCTAATGTAGTTTTTCTCTTTTGTTTCTGAGTAGTGTTCTGTTGTATGTATATACCAAGTTTATTTGTTCGCCTGTTGCAGAACATTTGCATTGTCTCCAGTTTTTGGTTATTGTAGATAAAGCTACTGTGAACATGTGTATATAAGTTTTTATGTCAACATAAGTTTTTATTTCTCTAGGGTAAATACCCAGGAGTGAAATTGCTGAGTCAGACTGTAATAGTATGTATTACTCTATAAGGAGCTGCCAAACTGTGGCTGTACTATTTTTCATTCCCACCTGCAATATATGAATATATTCACTTGTTCAGCATCATTGTCAGCACCTGGTATTGTGATTATCTTCTATTTTAGCCATTCTCATAGGTGTGTGGTAGTGTTTCATTGTGGTTTTAATTTATCTAATGGATAATGATGTTGAGCGTCTTTTAGTTTGTTTATTATTGGCTTCCTGTATTTTCTTTGGTGAAGTGTCTGTTCAAGTCTTTTGCCTTTTTTTTAATTGGATTTTTGTTTTCTTGCTATTGAGTTTTGGGCATTCACAAATATATTCTAGATACGAGTTCTTTATCAGATGTTATTTGCAATGATTTTTTGTAGCCTGTAGCTTTTCTTTTTATTTTCTTAACAGTATCTTTTGCAGAGAAAAGGGTTTTAATTTTGAAGTTTATTGCTTTCCTTTTGTGTATCATGCTTTTAATATTGTGTATAAGAGCTCTTTGCGTAACCCAAAGCCATGAATATTTTTTCTTACATTTTCTTCTAAAAGCTTTATAGTTGTATGGTTTATTTCCAGTTTTACAACACCATTTGTTTAAAAATCTATTATTCTTTATTGAATTGTCTTTGTATTGTTGTCAAAAATAAATGGGCCATTTTGTATGAGTCTGTTTCTGGACTCTTTCTTTTGTTGATCTGTGTGCCTGTTTACCAGTATCATACTGTCTTGATTATTGTATCTTTATACTGTGTCTTAAAATTGGGTAGTATCATTTTTTCTTTCAGATTTTAGCTACTCAGATATCTTTTCTTTTTGTATATATTTTATTTTATATTTTATATCTTATTTTATTGAGACGGAGTCTCACTCTGTCGCCAGGCTGGAGTGCAGTGGTATAGTCTTGGCTCACTGCAACCTCTGCCTCTGGGTTCAAGTGATTCTCGTGCCTCAGCCTCCCAAGGAGCTGGGATTACAGGCACCCACGACCACACTTGGCTAGTTTTAAATTTTTAGTAGAGACGGGGTTTCACCATGTTGGCCAGGTTGGTCTTGAACTCCTGACCTCAAGTGATCCACTTGCCTTGGCCTCCCAAAGTGCTGGGATTACTAGGAGTGAGCCACCAGGCCTGGCTGCTTTTTCGTATATATTTTACAAACAGCTTGTCTCTGTGCACACAGAAGCCCTGCTGTGATTTTGATGGGAATTGCGTTAAATCTGTAGATCAATCTGGGGAGAACTGACATTTTAGAGAATTCACATCTTTACTACATTGAATCTTAATTTGTGAACTCTGTTTAAATTTTCTCTGATTTCTTTCATCAGCGTTTTATTATTTTGAGCTTACAATTGCTATACTTGTGTTGTTAGACTTATACCTAAGAATTTCATTTTTGGAAGCTATTGTGTTTAAAAAAATTTTTTTTAGTTGGTCAAATTCTTTTTTTAAAATAGTATTTTTACTGATATTAAAGTGAGTTTAGTACAAAAGGCTGTGTATATGTTAACCTTCCTCCTCAAAGAATTGGGGAATTTATTATGAAAGGACATAGTGTAAAATATATACACTATGGACAAAAAGTCAAAGATCTAAGGGCTGTTCTTAAAAAGGTAATATTAATGTATAATATTAATGATTACTTTTTAAATTAATGGTTGCCTTTTAAAATTAGTGGTTAAGCTGGAACCATTATGAAAAGATCTTACTTACAAGGCCATGAAGAGATTACTGTCACTTTGTCTTTAAAAAAAATTTTAGAAATATCAATTAAAAAAAAGTAATTGTTTGATAGCAAAGCTCTAGAACTGATGAGATATTTTGGGCATATCAAAGATATTGTGGCTTTAGATTATATTTCTTATGAGACCCAAATTAAATGAAGTGTTCTGAAGACTGCCTACAAAAAATTCAAAACAATGGACAATTAAAGTGTTGCTGGTTATCATTCTGCATTCAGTAATAAACTATATCTTTTTTTAAATGTTTATTTTAGGTTTGGGGGTACATTTGCAGGTTTGTTATTTAGGTAAACTTGTGCCACGGGGGTTTGCTGTACAGGTTATTTTGTTACCCAGATACTAAGCTTAGTACCCCATAGTTATTTTTTTCTACCCCCTCCCTCATTCTACCCGTTGCCCCAGTGGGCACTTAAGTAACCCCAGTGTCTGTTGTTCTCTTCCTTGTGTTCATGAGTTCTCAACATTTAGTGAGAACATTCAGTATTTTGTTTTATGTATCTTTTAACTGACATATATGGAATATAGTTTTATCATGACATCATTTGTATTAAATATTTTTAGGTTATTTTGAAAATCTTAAAGGCTTTCACTAGAAGCCAGTTTTTAAAAAGTAGAACAATTCTGTCTGATGTAACATTGAAAAAGAATTGTGTTTTTGTTATTGAGGAGTACTGCTGTGAAGAAGTTGAATATAAAAATGGCCTCTTTTCTTTGCGCGCGCGCGTGCGCGCGCGTGTGTGTGTGTGTGTGTGTGTGTGTGTGTGTGTATATACACACACGTTTTTGTATTTTAAGAGATGGGGGTCTCACTGTACTGCTCAGGCTGGTCTCAAACTCCTGAGCTCAAGCGATTTTCCCACCTCGGCCTCCCAAAGTGCTGGGATTTACCACATCAGGCCCCCTTTCCTTTATTCAGATGACACATTTTCAGTGTTGCTTTCTCTAAAAGGCATTTTTTTTCCTGCTTTATTTTTCTCTTATCATATTATACACTTATCCTTATTATTGTCTGCTTCTGCCACTTGAGTGTAAGCATTTTGGGAGTAGCTTGTCTATCTTGTTTGCCATTGTATCTTCAGATGCCTTGAACTATGCCTGGTGCAAAGTGGACACTCAAATATTAGTTGAATGAATGCTCAAATTTTAGCCACAGCTACGTGCTGAAGTATTAGACTTTAAAAAATAGTTCCATGTTTTTTTCCTGAGTTCATTTACTTCTTTTTTATTGCCCCATATACATTTTATTCTTTAAAACCTTGCTTGAAGATTTTGTTACACCTCTCAATATATTCCTAGGAGATGTTAGTGGTCATATTGATCACCCAGTGAACTTGACTTTGTATTTTCTGGACTTCCTTAATAACGTGAGACCCAAACCTTTATGTAATTTCATTCACTTCCCTGAACCAGGATTTTGTGAATCTCTACAATTTTTGTTTTTCAAAAGTAATAGAATGTAATCCATTTATATTTTTCTCTGAACAGGACTTCGTGTCCTCTCATTTACTGTGTCTGCCATTCTTAAATCGACAGTGTGTTTATTTACTGTCTCTCTCTACTTCTAGTTCATCAGTAGCATTCTAGCTTTTGTCTTTGTTTACTCAGCCTTGGACCCTGTCATATAATTCCCAGACCATGCCTTATATTCCCATTTACTCCTGGTCTTCTGTTTAGCCTTTTTGGAAAAAACTTAATTCTAGATATGCCATGGCCTGCCATTTATGAGTAAAAAATTCTTCCCAATTTTAAAAATTATACTTTAAGTTCTGGGGTACATGGGTGGAATGTGCAGGTTTGTTACATAGGTGTACACGTGCCATGGTGGTTTGCTGCATCTATCACCACGTCATCTACATTAGGTATTTCTCCTAAAGCTACCCCTCCCCTGTTCCCTCACCCCTTGCTATTCCTCCCCTAGCTCCCCACCCCACAACAGGCCCCGGTATGTGATGTTTCCCTCCCTGGGTTCATGTGTTCTCATTGTTCAACACCCACTTATGAATGCGAACATGCCATGTTATGTTTTCTTTTCTTGTGTCAGTTTACTGAGAATGATGGTTTCCAGTTTCATCCATGTCCCTGTAGAGGACATGAACTCATTCTTTTTTATGGCTGCATAGTATTCTATGGTGTATATGCCACATTTTCTTTATCCAGTCTACCATTGATAGGCATTTGTGTTGGTTACAAGCCTTTGCAATTGTGAACAGTACTGCAGTAAACATACATATGCATGTGTCTTTATAATAGAATGATTTATAATTGGTATATATGATTTATAATTGGGTATATATACCCAATAATGGGCTTGCTGGGGTAAATGATATTTCTAGTTCTAGACCCTTGAGGAATTGCTACACTGTCTTCCACAATGGTTGAACTAATTTACATTCCCATCAACAGGGGCAGAGCATTCCTATTTCTCCACATCTTCTCCAGCATGTGTTGTCTCCAGATTTTTTAATGATCGCTGTTTAAACTGGTGAGAGATGGTATCTCAATGTGGTTTTGATTTGCATTTCTCTAATGACCAGTGATGATAGGCTTTTTTTCATATATTTGTTGGCCGCATAAATATCTTTTTTTGAGAAGTGTCTGTTCATGTCCTTTGCTTACTTTTTGATGGGGTTGTTTTTTTCTTGTAAATTTGTTTAAGTTCTTTGTAGATTCTGCATATTAGTCCTTTGTCAGATGGGTAGATTGCAAAAATTTTTTCCCATTCTGTTGGTTGCCAGTTCACTGTAACAATGGTTTCTTCTGCTGTGCAGAAGCTTTTTAGCTTAATTAGTTCCTGTTTGTCAATTTTGGCTTTTGTTGCCAATGCTTTTGGTGTTTTGGTCATGAGGTCCTTGCCTGTGCCTATGTCCTGAATGGTTTTGCCTAGATTTTCTTCTAGAGTTTTTATGGTGTTATGTCTTATGTTTAAGCCTTTAATCCATCTGGAGTTAATATTAGTGTAAGGTGTCAGGAAGGAGTCAAGTTTTTGCTTTCTACACATTGCTAGCCATTTTTCCCAACACCATTTATGAAACATGGAGTCCATTCCCCATTGCTTGTTTTTGCTGGGTTTGTCAAAGATCAGATGGTTGTAGATGTGTGGTGTTTCTTCTGGGGTCTCTGTTCTGTTCCATTGATCTATGTCTCTGTTTTGGTACCAGTACTATGCTGTTTTTATTACTGTAGCCTTGTAGTATAGTTTGAAGTCTGGCATTGTGATGCCTCTGGCTTTGTTCTCTTTGCTTAGAATTGACTTGGCTATGCAGGGTCTTTTGTGATTCCATATGAAGTTTAAAGTGGTTATTTTCTAGTTTTGTGAAGAGGGTCATTGGTAGCTTGATGGGGATAGTGTTGAATCTATAGATTACTGGCCGGACATGGTGGCTCACACCTGTAATCCAAGCACTTTGGGGGCCAAGGTGGGCGGATCACCTGAGGTTGGCAGTTCAAGATCAGCCTGACCAACATGGTGAAGCCCCGTCTTTAAAAAAAAAAATTTATATATATATATATATATATATATATATATATATATTACATTACTTTGGGCAGTATGGCCATTTTCATGATATTGGTTCTTCCTAACCATGAGCATGGAATGTTTCTCCATCTGTTTGTGTCCTCTCTTATTTCGTTGAGCAGTGGTTTGTACTCCTTGAAGAGGTCCTTTACATCTTTTGTTAATTGTATTCCTAGGTATTTTATTCTCTTTGTATCAATTGTGAATGGGATTTCGCTCTTGATTTGGCTCTCTGTTATTGGTATATAGGAATGCTTATGATTTCTGCACATTGATTTTGTATCCTGAGACTTTGCTGAAGTTGCTTATCAGTTTGAGAAGATTTTGGGCTGAGACGTTGGGGTCTTCTAGATATATGATCATGTCATCTGCAAGTAGAGACAGTTTGACTTCCTACTTTCCTAATTGAATACCCTTTATTTCTTTTTCTTGCCCGATTGCTCTGGCTAGAACTTCTAATACTATGTTGAATAGGAGTGGTGAGAGAGGGCATTCTTGTCTAGTGCCTGATTTCAAAGGGAATTCTTCCAGCTTTTACCCATTCAGCATGATATTGGTTGTAGGTTTGTCATATATAGCTTTTATCGTTTTATGATACATTCTGTCCATACCTAGTTTATTGAGAGTTTTTAGCATGGAGTGCTGTTGAATTTTATTGAAGGCCTTCTCTGCATCAGTTGAGATAATCGTGTGGTTTTTATCTTTGGTTCCGTTTCTGTCATGGATCACGTTTATGGATTTGCGTATGTTGAACCAGCCTTGCATCCCTGGGGTTAAGCATACTTGGTCGGGATGGTTAAGCTTCTTGATGTGCTGTTGCAGTGTGTTTGCCAGTATTTTATTGAAGATTTTTGTGTCAATGTTCATCATGGATATTGGCCTGAAGTTTTCTTTTTTAGTTGAGTCTCTGCCTGGTTTTGATATCAGGATGATGTTGGTCTCATAAAATGAGTTAGAGAGGATTCCCTCCTTTTGTATTGTTTGATACCGTTTCAGAAGGAATGGAACCAGCTCCTCTTTGTATGTCTAGTAGAATTCGGCTGTGAACCCATCTGGATCTGGACTTTTTTTGGTTGGTAGGCTATTGATTGCTGCCTCTACTTCAGCCCTTGTTGTTGGTCTATTCAGGTTTTCAACTTCCTCCTGGTTTAGTCTTGGTAGAGTACAAGTGTCTAGGAATTTATCCATTTCTTTCTGGTTTACTGGTTTATGTGAGTAGAGTTGTTTGTGGTAATCTCTGATGGTAGTTTGTATTTCTGTGGGATCAGTGGTGATATCCCCTTTATCATTTTTTATTGCATCTATTTGATTCTTCTCCCTTTTCTTTTTTATTAATCTGGCTAGTGGTCTATTTTGTTGATCTTTTCAAAAATCCAGCTCCTGGATTTATTGATTTTTTTGAAGGTTTTTTTTGTGTCTCTTTCTCCTTCAGTTCTGCTCTGATTTTAGTTATTTCTTGTCTTCTGCTAGCTTTTGAATTTTTTTAATGTTGCTCCTCTAGCTCTTCCAATTTCGACGATAAGATATCAAGTTTAGATCTTTCCTCTCTTCTCTGGTGGGCATTTATTGCTATAAATTTCCCTCTCGACACTGCTTTAAAGGTGTCCCCAGAGATTCTGGTAAGTTGTGTCTTCATTCTGGTTGGTTTTGAATAACATCTTTATTTCTGCCTTAATTTCATTGTTTATCCAGTTGACACTCAGAAGCAAATTGTTCACTTTCCAAGTGGTTGTGTAGGTTTGAGTGTGTCTCTTAACCCTGAGTTCTAGTCTGATTGTGCTGTGGTCTGATAGACTGTTTGTTATGATTTCTGTTCTTTCCCATTTGCTGAGGAGTGATTTGCTTCCAATGATGTGGTCAGTTTTAGAGTAAGTGCAGTGTGGTGCTGAGAAAAATGTATATTCTGTGGATTTGGGGTGGAGTGTTCTGTATATGTCTATTAGGTCCACTTGGTCCAGCTCTGCTTTCAAGTCCTGGATATCCTTGTTAATTTTCTGTCTCATTGATCTGTCTAATATTGACAGTGGAGTGTTGAAGTCTCCCACTATTATTGTGTGGAAGTCTAAATCTTGTTTTAGGTCACTAAGAACTTGCTTTATGTATCTGGGTGTTCCTGTGTTGGGGGCGTATATATTTAGGATAGTTAGCTCTTCCTGTTGGATTGATCCTTTTACCATTATGTAGTGTCCTTGTCTCTTTTGATCTTTGTTGGTTTGAAATCCATTTTATCAGAGATTAGGATTGCAACCCCTGCTTTTTTTTGTTCTCCATTTGCTTGGTAAATCTTCTTCTATCCCTTTATTTTGAGTCTGTGTGTGTCTTTGTATGTAAAATGGGTTTCCTGAATACAGTGCACTGATGGGTTCTGACTTTTTATCCAGTTTGCCAGTGTGTCTTTTGCTTGGGGCGTTTAGGCCGTTAACATTCAATGTTAATATTGTTATGTGTGAATTTGATCCTGCCATTTTGTTACTGGCTGGTTTTCTTTCCCATTAGTTGACTCATTTTCTTCTTTGCATTTTTGGTCTTTGCCAAATGGTTTGCTTTGCAGTGACTGGTACTTGTTCCTTTCTGTGCTTAGTGTTTCTTTCAGGAGCTCTTGTAGGGCAGGTCTAGTGGTGACAACATCTGTCAGTAATTGCTTGTCCATAAAGGATTTTATTTCTCCTTCACTTACGAAGCTTAGTTTGGCTGGATATGAGATTCTGGGTTGAAAGCTCTTTTCTTTAGGGATGTTGAATATTGGCCCTCACTCTCTTCTGGCTTGTAGGGTTTCTCCTGAGAGATCTGCTGTGAGTCTGATTGGCTTCCCTCTGTGGGTGACCTGACCTTTCTCTCCAGCTACCCTTAGCATTTTTTCCTTCATGTCAACCCTGATGAATCTGATGATTATGTGTCTTGGGGTTGCTCTTCTTGAGGAATATCTTTGTGGAGTTCTCTGTATTTCTTAAATTCGAAATTTGGACTGCCTTGCTAGGCTTGGGAAGTTCTCCTGGATAATATCCTGGAGCGTGGTTTCCAACTTGGATTCATTCTCCCCATCCTATTCAGGTACACTGATCAAGCATAGGTTAGGTCTTTTCACGTAATCCCATATTTCTTGGAGACTTTGTTCATTTCTTTTCACTCTTTTTTCTCTTGTATTGCCTCCTCTTTTTATTTCATTGAGTTGATCTTCAATCTCTGATATTCTTTCTTCTGCTTGATTGTTTTGGCTATTAAGACTTGTGTTTGCTTCATGTAGTTCTGGTGCTGTGTTTTTCAACTCCATCAAGTCATTATGTTTTTCTCTAAGCTGGTTATTCTAGTTAGCATTTTGTCTAACCTTTTTTTCAAGGTTTTTGGTTTCTTTGCATTGAGTTAGAATGTGTTCCTTTAGCTCAGAAAAGTTTGTTATTATCCACCTTCTGAAACCTGTTTCTGTCAATTTGTCGCACTCCTTGGTCAAGTTGTGATCCTCTGTTTTTGAGGAGTTGTGATCCCTTGAAGGAGAAGAGATGTTCTGGTCTTTGATAGTTTCATCCTTTTTGCACTGTTTTTTCCCCATCTTTGTGGATTTACCTGACTGTGGTGTCAGGGAGCTGCTTGATGAGGTCGCTTGTCTGCCTGTGGAAGCACTACTGGGTTTCTAGTGACTCCTTCAGGTTACTAGGGAAGCTTCCTTTGTCTTTTTTGATTATACTGAGAGATTAGGCCTGCCTCTTCCGCAGACCTGTAGGTACTGCTGGGTTGTCAAGAACGCCATCCCGTTGCTATGTAGGCTTCCTATGTTTTTGTTAAAACATGTAGCCCAGTCCCACCCCTCTAGTGGTGGGTTGTGCCCTTCCTCCACTGGGCTGGGTCATTCAGGGTTCATCTCAGACTGTGGCACTGGCTGCGCAACCCCATTAGAGTCAGAGCTTCAGCCCTCTGGGGTTTGTGGGGGAGGGTAGGGACCCACCCAGTGACACCCAGCTGTCTCCCCCTTTCAGCTTCCTCTGTCTCTGGTCATGGGGTAGGGGCCCACCCAGCTGCTCCCACTTACTGCTCCTTCTCTCTCCAGGCGGGGGAAAGGGGCGATAGCTCAGTCCAGAGGCTCTTATTCAACTCCACATTTGTAATTCCCGGGGCTTGACTGGCAAAGATCCCCTGTTCTGTGTATTGCTAAGGCTTTCGGGGAAGCACTGTATCTGGATTGGAGCACCAGATGGGGACCCTCTGACTCGCTGGGTCAGATGCGCTTTCTGGGTGAAGCAGCACCCCTCCCTGCCTTGGTCTGCCCTGAGTGGGCTTTGCTTATCATTGGACTAGACCCATTGAAATGCACCTGGTACCTCGGTTGGAGCTAGGAGATCTCTGGATTTCTGCATCTTTCTCACTGGGTGTTGTGTGCTGGAGTTGTGTCTAATCAACCATCTTGGATCTATATATGAAAATTCTTTTCTTTAAGGATGTGGAATATTGGCCTCCACTCTCTTCTGGCTTGTAGGGTTTCTGCTGAGAGATTCACTGTGAGTCTAATGCGCTTTCCTTTGTGGGTAACCCAGTGTTTCTTTCTGGCCACCCTTAACATTTTTTCCCTCATTTCAACCCTGGTGAATCTGACAGTTGTGTCTTGGGGCTATTGTTCTTGAGGAATATCTTTGTGGTGGTTTCTGGATTTCCTGAATTTGAATGTTGACCTGCCTTGCTAGGTTGGGGAAGTTCTTCTGAATAGTATCCTGAAGAGTGTTCTCCAGCTTGGTTTCATTCTGCCTGTTGCTTTCAGGTACACCAATCTAATGTAGATTTGGTCTTTTCACATAATCCCATATTTCTTGGAGGCTTTGTTCATTTCTCACTTTAAAAACATTTTATTTCCATGTGTGAATAACTTTTATAAAGACATTGAATTTTATTTTATTTTATTTATTTATTTATTTTTTACAGATTGTGACCAAGCATATTTGTTTTTATTTTTTATTGTTTAATTTTTTTGGTGATGGGGTTTTACTCTGTCACCTGGGCTGGAGTGCAGTGGCACTATATGGCTCATTGTACCTTCTATTCCTTGGGCTCAAGTGATCTCCCTGCCTCAGCCCCCTCAGTATAGCTGGGAATACAGGTATGCATGCTGACTCATTTTTGTATTTATTTATTTATTTTTGTTTGTAGAGATAGGGTTTCACCATATTGCCCAGCTTGATTTTAAACTTCTGGGCTTGTGCAATTCGTCTGCCTTTGTCTCCCAAAATGTTGGGACTTAATAGGCATGAGCCGTCATGCCCAGCCCATATTTGTTAATTTAAGGACATTATTATGCCTGTCTGTCTGTTTATTTGTGATGGGAGTCTTGCTCTGTCACCAAGTCTGGAGTGCAGTGGTACGATCTTGGCTCGTTGCAACTTCTGCCTCCTGGGTTCGAGTGATTCTTTTGCCTCGGCCTCCTGAGTAGCTGGGACTACAGGCATGCGCCCTAACGCTTGGCTAATTTTTATATTTTTAGTAGAACAAGGTTTTACTGTGTTAGTCAGGCTGGTCTTGAACTCTTGACCTTGTGATCTGCCTGCCTCGGCCTCCCAAAGTGCTGGGATTACAGGTGTGAGCCACCTTGCCTAGCTATTATGTCTATTTATAACATGGTGGTAACATCCTCCCTAGGTAGGAGCACCTCGAACATGTTTGGAACAAAGTGCTTTAGAAACTTTCATCTTATTACATCCTCCTAACAAGCATGTGAGGGAGCCCATTATTATCCGAAGTGTAGATGTGAGGGTTTTGTGTGTCAGAAAGGAAGTACGTGTGTGATGTCCCATTTCAGAATTTTAGAGTCTTGAGGCTCCGTGTAAGACCACCTTCTGCCTTCACATCACATATTATTAAGCATTGAAGACAGTCGTCATGGAAGCTAGTGATGAACAGTTGATGAAGGAACTTAGGACTTTGAAATGTTACCTGTTAGCATATGTCATGGCATTGACCAGTATGAAGTCTTTTGTATCATATTACTCCCCTTTTAGGCATCTTTAGGCTTATCTCCTATGGGATGTTTGGTAAAAAGCCCTCTGCTTGGAAAGTCTTTCATGGATGTATTTAATACTTTTGTTTCGAATACAGGTATAATTTTCTTACTTGATGCCTGGTTTTGATGCTTAATCAAAAATAAGAGAGAATGGGAAAGTAATATTCCATAGGCTGTCCTTTCTTGAGGACCAGCTCATGTGACTTGTGATGAGTTCCCCCTCTGTCTTTGAACCTTAGCAGTGCCTTTCAGGAATATGCCAACTAAGAGAAATGGAAGAAGAAGGAATATGAGTAGCAGCTTCCTAAAATCTAGAGATTTTATGATTCTAACATCACAATCAAGCAGACTGGAGAATAGAGCTCATTATTGTAGAGTTGGATGTCGGAGGATTAAGAGATACAGGCTGGATGGGCTCACTAATCTCTCTAGTGCCCTTCCCTGTGCAGGAATTTCGTGTATTAATACTTCTGAAACTGCTTTGAGAACCAATCAAGAACCTTCGACTGGTTGTTCCTTTCTTAGTGGATTCAAATGCAGATAACTTGGAGGAGGTCACCTCTCAAGGTTTTTTTTTGTTTTTTTTTTTTCCTTTAAAGATAGTCTATTTATCCATATTTTTATTCTTATTATTTTTAAAATTTCTGATGTTTCAGCATTTCCCCTTTTATCTTTTTTTTTTTTTTTTTTTTTTTTTTTGAGACGGAGTTTCGCTCTTGTTACCCAGGCTGGAGTGCAATGGCGTGATCTCGGCTCACTGCAACCTCCGCCTCCTGGGTTCAAGCAATTCTCCTGCCTCAGCCTCCTGAGTAGCTGGGATTACAGGCATGCGCCACCATGCCCAGCTAATTTTTTTTTGTAGTTTTAGTAGAGACGGGGTTTCACCATGTTGACCAGGATGGTCTCGATCTCTTGACCTTGTGATCCACCCGCCTCGGCCTCCCAAAGGGCTGGGATTACAGGCTTGAGCCACCGCGCCCGGCTTTCATTTTTATCCTTATAACTTCTTTTGGCCATTCTTTTAAGGTAAGTTTACTGGTGACAAATTTTTAGTTTCCTTTATCTGAGAGCATCTTGATTTCACTTTCATTTCTGAAGGATATTTTCACTGGGAATAGAATTCTGGATTGGTAGTTCTTTTAGCATTTGGAAAGTATGTGCTGCTTTCTGTAGGCCTCCATGGTGTTTCTGATGAGAAATTCATGGTCATTTGAGTAATTTCCTTCATAGATAATGTTTAAACTTCTGTAACTGCTTACAAGAATTTTCTTTTCTTTAGTTTTAAGTTTGATTATGGTATGTAGTGGCATGTGTTTCTTTAAGTTTATGGTATTTGGGGTTTTCTCAGCCTCATTAGCCTGTGGGTTTATGTTTTTCACCAAATGTGGGAAATTCAGCAATTACTTATTCAAGTGAATTTTTAGCCCCACACCCTTTCTTCTCTTTTTCTAGGACTCTGATGATACAGATTTTCTCCTTTGATATTGTCTCACAGGTTCTTGGGGCTCTGTTCATCAGATTTTTTTTTTTTTTTTGTAGTGGTAGTGGTTCAAATTGGATAATTTCTGTTGTTTTTCATCTTCAAATTCATCAGTGCTTTCCTGTCATCTTTATTTTGCCATTCGGTGTACTTAATGTGTTTTAAAATTTTTGGTTACTGTTTTTTTGTTACAAAATTTCCAGTTGATTCTTCTTTATATCTTCTGTTTTCTGTTTCTTTGGTTTCTATTTTAAAAATTTAAGTGTGTTTGTAGTTGCTCTATGCAGCATTTTTATGATGGCTGTTTTAAGATCTTTCTCAGATAATCACAACTTCTGGTTTATTTTGGTGTTCGTTGGTTATCTTTTTCTCAGTCAAGTTGAGATTATTCTGGTTCTTGGTATAAAGTGATTTTTTTTTTTTTTTTAAATAAAGTGATTTTTTATTGTACCCTGAACATTTGGGTTATTATGTTGTGAGACTTTGAATCCTTTTTTTTTTTTTTTTTTTAAGGAAACCACCCTGTTTAGGTATATTATGCAGTTCCAGATGGGGTTAGATACTTAGCTCCCCACTGGACCCTGCTGACATCAACCCAGCAAAAGTGGAATGCCCAGTTATACTGCCTTATCTCTCTTTGCTGCTGACGGATGGGAATGTAAATTAATTTCTTCATTGAGTCCTGTTGTCGCTGGGAGACCAGGAGGAACAAAGCGTTACCTATTACTGTTCCACTACCACCTTATTTCACCTTTTAGTGCCTTGTTGCTATTTGGTGAGAGTGGAAGTTTTACTTCCCAGTGGGTCCTGCCAACACCATGGGGAGTGGGCAGTGGAAAACAGAATGCTGCTAGTACTACCTCGCACTTCGTTTCACTTTTTTTTTTGCTGCTGGGTGAGAGTTGAATTAAGCCGTTCTGTGTCCTACTGACAGTACCCCACTGACTGTAGAGTGCCGGCTAGTGCTGTTTCTCACTGCTGTTTTCTGCCTCTGTTAATGGGTGGAAGTCAAAGTTCAGCTCCCTCTTTGGCTTCATGGATACCATGCTAGTGGAGGAAGCAAAGAGATGACCTCTCATGACTTGCTGCTGCTGGGTGGGGCTGAAAGTCCAGCTCCTCACTCAGCACTACTAATACTATGGGTGAGGTAGGAGGCAGATTTTCCTGTTTTGTGACTCGAGTAGGGGATATTAACTATTACAGTTTTCTATTCTGCTAGTCCACCCTATTCCCACTCTTGTGGCTAGAGGAAGCAGGCTTTTCTTGGAACCTTTTTTTGGTATGTGTTTGTTGGCATTTCTGGGTGGCAGACTTCTCTAGGACCCCAGCAGAGATTTAGGGGGATAAAAAGAAAGCCCACAGAATTCACCATTGTATTGTTTCTCAAGTTGCAATGTCCTAGCTACTTCACCTTCTTCTTCCCACCTTTTAAAGTAGTCCATTTTTAGTTGTATTATATCTAGAGTTGTTTGTTTTTTTTAAGAGGAAGGATTGATGTGAAATGTGATTGCTCCATCTTGGCTGGAACCCCTTGCATGCACTTATATACTTTGGGAACTGAATGCTGTTGCGCTGCATTATTTTAATTGGGCCCTTGGTGCTTTCTTTCCGTCCTTTGACTTGCTCACAACCAGCTTATTCTCACATTCTCCTCAACAATTATTTTAAACCTTTTCCTCAAGTCTCCACTTAAACCCTATCCTCATTCTTCTCAGATGATCTTACTTCTTATTTTACTGAAAAACCTGAGATCATGACATTTGCTTTTCATCAAATTTGAGCACTTCTATTTACAAATTACAGTCATCCCTCAGTATACACAGGGAATTGGTTTCAGGACCCCTACATGTGCCAAAGTCTGCACAAAGTCCCATGGTCAGTTTTGTGGAACCTGCTTATATGAAAAGTGGACCCTCCATATATGCAGGTTTTATGTCTCATTAATAGTGTATTTTTCCATCCACGTTTGGTTGAAAAAAAATCTGCATGTAAGTGGGCTAACACAGTTCAAATCTACATTGTTCAAGGGACAGCTGTAGTTATCTTTTTACCCAGTCTTCTATTTGCCTCCTATTTCAGAGAATTAAAGTGCTCCTTCTCCAGTGCAAGTTATTCAGTACTATAACATACAATATGGGTTTGGAACCTTAGAGCAGTAGGTTACACTATATAGCCTAGGTGTGTCATAGGATATACTATCTAGGTTTGTAAAAGTACATTTCTTATGATGTTCACACAAGGTGAAATTGCCTCTTGATACATTTATGAGAATGTGTTCCCGTTGTTAAAAAACATATGAATACTGTTTTTTCAGTTACTGAGAGTTGAAGTCCCTGGCTGTAATTGCAGAGTTGCCTATTTCTCCTTTCAACTCTATTTTGTGTTTTAAGGTCATCTTGTATAATATATACATATTTAGGATTGTTATGTCCTCTTAGTAGATTGATACTTTTATTATTATATAATATCCCTCTTATTCTGTACTAATTTTCTTTGCTCTAATGTCTACTTTGTCTACAAAGAATACAGCTATTCTTGTGTTTCAACATAAATGTCTGTGCAGTGTGTCTTCTGCCATCCTTTTACTTCAAAGATACCTACATGGTTGAATTTGGAGTAAGTTTCTTGTAAATAACATATGGTTACATTGTGTTTTTTATTTTTTCATGCTAATCTCTGCCTTTTAATTGGGGTTTTTAGACAATTTACATTTAGGGTAATTATTGATATTTTAGGGCATAAGTCTACCATTTTATTATTGGTTTTGTTTCCTCTGTTTCTTGTTTCTTTTTCTTTTTTCCCTTCCTGTCGGTTACTTGAAAAAAATTTAAGAGTCCAGCTTGATACATATATAGGGTGGTCTTTTTTTTTTTTTTAGTTTAAATGCATTTTATTTTCAGACAGTCTACATGACATCTTTTTTTTTTTTTTTTTTTTTTAAAAAAGAACACCTCTACTCCAGATAAACATGGTCAAAAATAATGAAAAACTCAACATGATGTTATTCCCCTTTGTCTAAAGGCCTGGTGTTGTATAAATGATACACAGCTGCCATTTATGATGACAGGTAATAGATCCAAAGCAGTTGCCAGATTTGTTAATTTTTTTTCCATTTCTAAATCATCCTTAAAGAAAATCACATATAGGGTCACACCATTTTTACAGTAGGTTAGTAGAGCAACCATGCCATCTGGATTCATGTTTTCACCAGTAAAGCACTAGTAGTTTTTGAAATTAGCTAGTATGTGCTTGATTTGTTCTGCACCTTCCGCCGTAAAAGGTTTTACTCCCCTTGGTCTTCATTCTTCAAGTTTGCCTTTGATTGATTTAATGTAATGTTTCATATATATCTTGTAGGCTTCTTTTGTGAAGTTAGCTTGCTGCAAGTGATAGTTCATGACAACATCAATACCAGTGATTACTGTGCTTTCAGTACCTTCATTCTTGGGTACAGTAGAGGCATTTCTGCCAGTGACCAAGTCATCAATATTACTCTCTGTCCTGCTGACCATCTTCCTCTCCCCTTTGAGGCACAGCCTGTTTGCAGTGTCTCAGATCTTGTAATTGTCAGAGATAATCATGATGGTGATTGGAGGAAAACGCTAGCAGTGCTAGCTTATAGCAGAATCCTGGAGCTTGGAGCAAGTGTGGTGCAGTGGGAGAGGCACTTCAGGGAGCAGGAAGCACCCAGAAAAGTATATTTTTTTGAGTGCATTGCCTTTTATAGCTTTCCTAGTGGTTGGTTTGGGTATTACAATATACATATGTGGCTTATTATATTCTACTGATGTCAGCATTTCACCACTTTGAGTGAAGTATAGAAACTTAACTTCCGTTGAGGTTTCTTTATTCTCCCCACTTTTAAATATCATTGTCTTGAATATCAGATGGTGGTGTAATTTTGGTTTGAATCATCATATATGATTAGAAAACTCATGATGAGATGGTTAGTCTGTGGTATTAGTCATATTTCTGTTTTTCCCATTGTTATTCCTTCTTGATGCTACAAGACTCCTTTTAAAAAATCATGTTCTTTTTGTTTGAAGTACTTCCTTTAGCTACTCTTTAAGATTGTGTTGGCTGGGTGCAGTGGCTCAAAGAATTTGTGGTGGTGAGAATTCTTTTAAAAGTTGAAAGATGTACTGCTTCCTTCTGGTCTCCATAATTTCATATCATAAACTTGTATCATACAAAGTAGTATTTCTTTATAGGTAATGTTTTATTTATCTCTGGTTGCTTTCAAGATTTTTTGTCTTTTTTTTTCCCCAAGCTTCTTTTTTCTTTTTTAATTTTTTTCGATTTGGGGTTTGCACATCTTCTTTAATCTTTTTCAAAATCTGGGAACTTTTCAGCCATTTTTAAAACTTATTTTTTATTTTTTAATTTCTGTAGATTTAGGGAGAACAAGTGCAGTTTTGTTACATGGGCATATTGTTTAATGGTGAAACCTGGGCTTTTAGTGTAACTATCACCTGAACGGTGTACATTGTACCCATTAAGTAGTTTCTTATACGCCACCCCTTCCCTGCTCTCCCACCTTTTCATATCTCCAGTGACTTTTTGATATTCTGTGTCCATGTGTACATTTTGTTTAGCTCCTACTTGTAAGTGAGAAAATGCAGTATTTGACTTTCTGATTTTGAGTTGTTTCATTTCAGATAATGGCCTCCAATTCCATCCATGTTGCTGCAAAAGACATGGTTTTATTTTTTTATGGCTGAATACTATTCTGTTGTATACATGTGTGTATACATATGTGTGTGTGCATGTGTACTCACATACATATACACACCATGGTTTCTTTACTCACTCATATATAGCAACTATTTTAAAATACTCCTTTAGCCCCATTATCTTTTTCCTTTTCTTCTGAGACTCCAAAAGTTGTATCTTCTATTTGTCTCACAGGTCCTTGAGGCTATCTGTTCATTTTTTTTTTTCAGCCTGTTTTCTCTCTGATCAGGCTGAGTAAATTGTGTTGATCTGTTCTGAAGTCACTTTTTTTGTCTTCTGTCACCTCTGAACTGTTCAATTTATTCCATTCAGCTTTTAAGATTTTGGTTATTGTTCTTTTTAGTTCCATAATTTTCATGTGATTCTTATTAATAACTTTTTTCTGAGATTTCTTTTAATTTACTTTAGAGAAATTGCTTGTTGAAGCAATTTCAAATTGCTTGTTGAAGCGTTTTATGACCATTGCTTTAAAGTTCTCAGATAATTATGTGATTCGTCTTGGTGTTGATTGCATTTCCTGGTAATTTATATGACAAGTGATTTTTAATTTTATCTTGGATGTTTTGGATACTATTTTAGTAGATTCTGGGTCCTACTGAATATCTTATTTTAGTAGGCAATCACATTGGTTAGGTTTAAAAAGAGATCCTGGATTACTTTTTAAACTGTGGTTTTAATGGCAATCAAATTTTCAGAAGCTTTTTGGTCATATTTTGATCTTCTTGTTGCATGCTGCTGGGCCTCCAGTGGTCCCTGCTGATGGTGCTTGAGAGAATGAAAGGAACTGCCTGGTGCTTCTAAGAGCTGCCTGGCGCTTCTGAGTATGGGAATGGAGACTCAGGTATACAGGATGAAGCTTCTTGAGCTGGGTACTTGCTGTGGCAGGCTCTCTCCTTTTCTATGGCAGATCTAGAATACCTCCAGAGGCCCTTGTTATAGCGGGATTCCCCAATTTCCGGGGGTCAGAGCGTATTTACTGGACCAGCTGTTCATGGTGTGGTTTCTCTTGGTGCCTATGGCCTTGTGTTGCCTCGGGGGAAAAGTAGTGTTTTTGCTGAGAATGGTGAATGCTTTTGGCTGCTTATTGACAGTGAGGTTTCTGGTTGAACCTTCTTGCTGTTTTTCCTCGTCTCACCTGGTGGTGTTGATGGAAATCCTATTCAAGAGAGGAATGAATCTACCTGGGCTTCTTTCTGTTGCAAGCTTAGGAGTTGGGAAATATCAGATCTGGATCACTTTTTTTTTTTTTTTTTGAATGGGAGGGATATAAGATACCCTGTTGTTATGTTGTTCCTCTAGTCACGGGGTCTTCCAACTAGTTTTTCTTCCTTTTTTAAACCTTTCTGTGTTTTCCTTTGATTATATTTTACAATATTTTTAGGTTTTATAATTGTAGTTAATGGAGAGAAACAGGAAGAGATCAAAAGCCCTTCTCCTCACTTTTTAATTGCAATGAGTGGAACTTATTTGGATCTGGATCTAAATAAACTAAAAAAGTCATTTGATATGAGATGACTCAAATTTTGAAAACTTGGTATTTGTTATAAAAGTTATTTTTCTTGTAATGATGTGATTGTATAAAAATAAAAGACTGTCTCTTAGAGATATGTACTAAGATATTTATAGGCGAAATTATGAAATGCATAGTATTTGCCTCAAATATGGTAAATATGGGTTTGTTCATAGGGCAAGAGTGGTCTTTGATGGTTGTTAGGGCTGGGTGATGAATACATGGGACTCAGAATACCTTTGTGTATATAAGAAATTCTCCATGTTTCAAAATAAAATTTAATTAGTTTATTTTTTGCATCCCCCTTATCTCTGAAATTTTTAAAGTTTAGCTTACATTTCTTGAATAAAGTTTAGATATTATGGTAAAAGGAAATTTGCCTGATTTATTTTCTTTGTACCTAATTTTTGAGTATTGGTGAGGCCAACATGATATAGGCTACCAAGTTTAAACATGTTTTCTTTTAAGGTCGGGAAGTATTAAAGTGTTTATAGTGTGCACATCACCTCTGATTATACTTTAGGAGCCCCAGGAACCATTTGGTTGCTTATGAACAAGTAGTTGGAATGAAAGTGCTTTTATCCCGTAAGAGAGTTAGTGTGCTTTCTTTAAGTGAGCTCTTCTCTAGTCACCAGGATCTAAAGTTCCAGAGTTGACTTTTCTATAGATCAGTATATTAATACATTGAACATTTATTCATTCTTACTTTCTTTCACAGCTTTCTGTTCAAAATAAGGAGTTTGAGATAAATAAAGATGGAATCCCGAAAGTGGATCAGTTGCATTTGGTATGTGACCTTTTTGACATTTACTGATTTGGAAATATATGCAGTAATATAAACTTAGACATCTGACTGAAAATGTTCTCCAGTTTTTCTAAGAATCCAAGTTAATGTTTGCAATAAAGTATTGAAAAAAATTCAGGTGCCCTGCTTACACCACTTAATTACTACACCACTGTTAATCTGCTGGGTTGTATGTTAGTCACACATATTATATAAATAATCGAATAACTAGGGAAGAATATTGTTTTATATATGTTCCAAGATGATACTATAGTAAAATAATGTTTTATTATAGTTTAGTTTTTTTTATAAGTACCTAACTATATCGTTGTCATTCACATATGTATTCAGCCAACATACTTTGAGTAAGCTATTTTTGTGACAGGAATTGAACTA
This sequence comes from Sapajus apella, assembly GCF_009761245.1. Classification (NCBI taxonomy): domain Eukaryota; kingdom Metazoa; phylum Chordata; class Mammalia; order Primates; family Cebidae; genus Sapajus; species Sapajus apella. The sequence goes on along the minus strand of NW_022436959.1, from coordinate 13,342,709 downwards.
AGGTACAAGGATTGTGGCATTGAGAATGAAATCAATAATTTAGAAATGTGAACAAGTAATTAAGATCTCCAGGTTGAGTAATTAGCAAGTACTATGGGGATGCTCCATTTACCCTGTTTTCATTATTATACATTATATGCTTGTATTAAAATATCTCATGTACTTCATAAGTATACCCATAAAGATTTCAGAAAAATGAAGCCCCTAAAAAAGTACTTTGCGGAAAGCTGATTTTTAGTTCTTCAAAGAAAGGGGGAAGTCACTATGACTAGATCTAAAGAGGATAAATATGACAGTAAATGAGTCTATAAGAATATAATGATCAGGCTCTGGAAGTCCTTATGCTATTCTGAGTTAGGATTACAATGAAAGAATACATATAATTTTGTTAAACTCAATAGTTCCCTAACTTATCTGACCACAGAAATATTGTTTAATACCTTCTAATGTCCCATGAAATCATCTAAAAAAATACCTTAGAAATGATAATAAGGAGTTTTGCCATACTTCTTGGGTAAGTAGTAAAAAGCATTTCAGACAACTTTTGTGAGATTATGAAACTTTGTGTTATACATCCCAATTATCTCTGTGGAAGAGGGTAGCAAAGAATGTTGATTGTGGTTTACATTTTTGAAAAGGCTATGGTAAAAATTTTTTGCTATTAGATAGAAAAAATAGAGGTTATACCTGCACCAAAAGTGTACATACAGAACCCTTGCTTTCAGGTTTGATAGAAAAATTACCTTGTACCAAGTTATCCTGAAATTTAGCTTAAACTTAAAACTTATGTTACAGTTTTGTGAGTCAGAAATCTGGATACAGCTTATTTGGGATTTCTGCTTCAGTGAATTTAAGGTTGCATTTAAGATGTTGGCTGGGCTATAGTCATCTTAAAGCTTGATTGGAGAAGGATATGCCTACAACCTCACATATTTGTTCATAGGATTATGTTTCTTTCAGTTTATTAGAATGAGACCCTCAGTTCTTCTCTAGTTGTTGGCCAGAGGTTGCCCTCAGTCCTTTGCCCTGTTTCAATCATGGCAGTGTGTTTCATTGAAATGTTTAAAAAAGAAGGCAGTAATTAGATTCTGTTCACTAAGACAGAAGTCACGGCTTTTCATAATGAAATCATAAAAGTGACATCCCTTAGTTTTTAGTAGTATTCTCTCTGTTAGAAGCAATTCTCTAGGTCCAAGAGGAAAGAATTATGTAAAGTTATGAATAACAGAAGGTTGGGGTCCTGGGGCAATCTTCGAAGTCTGCCTACTCTTAAGATGTAATCTGGCTGGGCGTGGTAGCTCATTCCTGTAATCCCAGCACTTTAGGTGGCTGGGGTGGGCAGATCAACTGACTTCAGGAGTTCGAGAACAGCCTGGCCAACATGGTGAAACCCTGTCTCTACTAAAAATACAAAAAAAGTTAGCCAGGTGTGGTGGTGGGTGCCTGTAGACTCAGCTCTTGGGATGTTGAGGCAGGATAATCACTTGAATCTGGAAGGTGGAGGTTGCAGTGAGCTGAGATAGTGCCACTGCATTCCAGCCTGGGTGACGGTGCGAGACTTCATCTCAAGAAAAGAAAAAACTGTGCTAGTAATCTGCAAGTAATCGTGCCTTGCTAGGCATGCTGCTAGGTATATGTATAATGAAAGTGAATTTAAGTAAGATTCCCTGTTTAGTGTGGGTGGCTACTCATGGATTCAAGGATTGTGGCATTGAAAATGAAATTAATAATTTAGAAATGTGAACAAGTAAATAATCAAGATTTACGAATTGAGTAATAAGCAAGTCCAAATTGTAAGAATCCTTGGTTTGTATAGTATTTGCTTCTGTGATCTGAGTCAGTTATTAGTGCTGTGAATGGGGTGACCTTTATCTACATTTTGTGATCACACATAGCTATGAAACAAGTCAAGGCTCTGTAGTCAGCCCATTACAGATACCATACCACAAATGGAGAAGAATATAAATTCATGGAACCATGTAATTCAGGAGAATTATTAGAAGATAACATTCCCATCCCTCAGAATCCCTCCAGTAGTATCCCCAACAGATGGCCTTCAGCCATTACTGTACTTAAGTACAGTAATGCCAATTTTGGTAGTTTGTGTATTTCTAAGAGTTGGTCCATTTTGTTTAAGTTATCTAACTTGTTGGCATACAGTTGTACATATTTTCTTTATAATTCTTTTTATTTTTCTAAGTTCCATAGTAACATCACATTGTTCATTTCGGATTCTATTTTTTTTTCTTTTTAAAATTATACTATAAGTTCTGGGGAACAGGTGCAAATCATGCAGGTTTGTCGCATAGTTTATACATGTGCCATGGTGGTTTGCTGCATCCATCTCCCCATCATCTACATTAGATATTTCTCATAATGTTATCCTTCCCCAATCCCACCACCCCCTGCTATTCATCTTCTAGTCCCCCACCCCGCAACAGGTCCCCGTGTGTGATGTTCCCCTCCCTTTGTCCATGTGTTCTCATTGTTCAGCACCCGCTTATGAGTGAGAACATGTGGTGTTTGGTTTTCTGTTCTTTTGTCAGTTTGCTGAGAATGATGGTTTCCAGCTTCATCCATGTCCACGCAAAGGACATGAACTCATTCATTTTTATGGCTGCATAGTATTCCATGATGTATATGTGCCACATTTTCTTTATCCAGTCTATTATTGATGGGCATTTGTGTTCGTTCCAAGTCTTTGGTGTTGTAAGCAGTGCTGCAGTAAATATACATGTGCATGCATCTTTATAATGTAATGTTTTATAATCCTTTGGGTATATACCTAGTAATGAGATTGCTGGGTCAGATGGTATTTCTAGTTCTAGATCCTTGAGGAACTGCCACACTGTCTAACACAAGGTTTGAACTAATGTACTCTCCCACCAACAGTGTAAAAGTTTTCCACATCCTCTCCAGCATCTGTTGTCTCCTGATTTTTTAATGATTGCCATTCTAACTGGTGTGAGGTGGTATCTCAATGTGGTTTTGATTTGTATTTCTCTAATGACCAGTGATGATGAGCTTTTTATCATATGTTTGTTGGCTGCATAAATGTCTTTTTTTTGAAAAGTTTCTTTTCATATCCTTTGCTCACTTTTTGATGGGGTTGTTTGTTTTTTTTATTGTAAATTTGTTTAAATTCTTTGTAGATTCTGGTTATTAGCCCTTTGTCAGATGGGTAGATTAGTAGTTGCAGTCTTCTCTCTTTTTTTCTTAGTTAATCTAAATAAGTTTTGTCTATTATGTTGATTTTTTTAAAAGATGCAGCTTTTGGTTTTATTGATTTTTCTCTGTTGTTTTTCTGTTGTCTAGTTTCATACTTTCTAATCTTTATATTTCTGTCTTTCTGTTGCTTTAGGTTTAGTTTATAACATACATTGTTATGCAGTTATCACACCTTATAAAATTAACACATTTTAATAGGAAGTGTAATTGTCTTTAAATGTATTTTTAAATAGTTTCTTTTTTCAAATTAATATGTCAATAAGATCTACATGTATTGCCTTAATATATCTTTTAACCTCTCTTGATCTGTAAAGTTCCCCCACAACTCTTTTTCTGCATGCCGTGTATTGTGTGGAAAAAAACTATTTTATATCCCATATTTTGGAATTGGCTGATTACATCCTTATGGTGTTATTTCATACTTCTTTTTTCCCCAATTAAACTGGTAGATACAGAGGCTAATTATATTTACATTCAGTTTTTATAAGAAGTTTATTTTATGTGTGATACTTTGCAAATATTGTGTCATATGGGGGGATCATTTGGTATTTCATTGTCACAGTAAGATTGATCAGTGTGTTCAGGCAGAAAATTTTATTTGTACAGGGGTATATTTTTAGTTTTTCTATTCCATTGGTTTGTTTATTCATATCCCAGTACCATACTTACGTAATTAAAAAGGCTTTAAAATATCTTTTTAATACTTACAGGGCTAGATCTTGCCTCACTCCCTTTTTTTTTTTTTTTTTGAAATAAAGTTCAAAGTCTCAGGGCAGAGTGTGGCGGTATGATCTTGGCTCACTGCAACCTCTGCCCAGCAGGTTCATGTGAGTCTCGTGCCTTAGCCTCCTGAGTAGCTGGGACTACAGGCACATGCCACCACACCTGGCTAATTTTTGTATTTTTAGTAGAGATGGTGTTTTTCCATTTTGGTCAGGCCAGTCACAAACTCCTGACTTCAAATGGTCTGCCTGCCTCAGCCTCCCAAAGTTCTAGGATTACAGGTGTGAGCCACTGCACCTGGCCCTCATTGCTATTTTTCAAATCAGCTTTCATGGCTATTTTTGGCTGTCATTGTTCTAAAACATCTTTAAGTTGTTTAGTCTCAAGGAAAAATTAATTATATTTTTATTGGAATAATGTAAAATTTATAAGTTAACTTAGGGAACACTCTGCTAATTTTTTGTATTTTTAGTAGAGATGGGGTTTCTCCATGTTGGTTAGGCTGGTCTCAAACTCCTGACCTTAGGTGGCTTGCCTTGGCTTCCCAAAGTGCTGAGATTACAGACATGAGCCACCATGCCCAGCTGAGAGTCATTTTTGTTGAAGAACATAATAAGACTTTTGTTCCTGATCTACTTTTGTGGTTTTGAGAAGCATGTGTTATTTTTTCTCATTTGGATTTTGTAATATTTGTTTCTGCCTGGTGAAGATAACATTTATCTTTAAATCTTCTTTTTTTTCCCCCATTTATTTATTTTATTGCATTTTAGGTTTTGGGGTACATGTGAAGAACATGCAAGATTGTTGCATACGTACACACGTGGCAGTGTGATTTGCCGCCTTCCTCCCCATCACCTACACCTGGCATTTCTCCCCTTGCTATCTCTCCCCAGCTCCCCACCCCCCACCGTGCCTCCCCTATTTCCCCCCAACTGACCCCAGTGTGTAGTGCTCCCCTCCCTGTGTCCATGTGTTTGTTCTCATTGTTCAACACCCGCCTATGAGTGAGAACATGCGGTGTTTGATCTTCTGCTCTTCTGTCAGTCTGCTGAGAATGATGGTTTCCAGGTTCATCCATGTCCCTACAAAGGACCCAAACTCATCGTTTTTGACAGCTGCATAATACTCCATGATGTATATGTGCCACATTTTCCCTATCCAGTCTATCGTCGATGGGCATTTGGGTTGGTTCCAGGTCTTTGCTATTGTAAACAGTGCTGCAGTGAACATTCGTGTGCACGTGTCCTTATAGTAGAACGATTTGTAATCCTTTGGATATATAGCCAGTAATGGGATTGCTGGGTCAAATGGAATTTCTATTTCTAGGTCCTTGAGGAATCGCCACACTGTCTTCCACAATGGTTGAACTTTACACTCCCACCAACAGTGCAAAAGTGTTCCTATTTCTCCACATCCTCTCCAGCATCTGTTGTCTCCAGATTTTTTAGTGATCGCCATTCTAACTGGCATGAGATGGTATCTCAATGTTGTTTTGATTTGCATTTATCTGATGACCACTGATGATGAGCATTTTTTCATATGTTCGTTGGCCTCATGTATGTTTTCTTTTGTAAAGTGTCTGTTCATATCCTTTGCCCACTTTTGAATGGGCTTGTTAGTTTTTTTCTTGTAAATCTGTTTTAGTTCTTTGTAAATTCTGGATATCAGCCCTTTGTCAGATGGGTAAACTGCAAAAATTCTTTCCCATTCTGTTGGTTGCCGATTCACTCTAATGACTGTTTCTTTTGCTGTGCAGAAGCTGTGGAGTTTGATTAGGTCCCATTTGTCTATTTTGGCTTTTGTTGTCATTGCTTTTGGTGTTTTGGTCATGAAATCCTTGCCTACGCCTATGTCCTGAATGGTTTTGCCTAGATTTTCTTCTAGGGTTTTTATGGTGTTAGGTCTTATGTTTAAGTCTTTAATCCATCTGGAGTTAATTTTAGTGTAAGATGTCAGGAAGGGGTCCAGTTTCTGCTTTCTGCACATGGTTAGCCAGTTTTCCCTACACCATTTATTAAACAGGGAATCCTTTCCCCATTACTTGTTTTTGTCTGGTTTGTCAAAGATCAGATGGTTGTAGATATGTTGTGTTGCCTCCGAGACCTCTGTTCTGTTCCATTGGTCTCTATCTCTGTTTTGGTACCAGTACTATGCTGTGTTGATTACTGTAGCCTTGTAGTATAGTTTGAAGTCCGGTAGTGTGATGCCTCCTGCTTTGTTCTTTTTGCTTAGAATTGACTTGGCTATGCGGGCTCTCTTTTGGTTCCATATGAAGTTTAAGGTGATTTTTTCCAGTTCTGTGAAGAAGGTCACTGGTAGCTTGATGGGGATAGCATTGAATCTGTAAATTACTTTGGGCAGTATGGCCATTTTCACGATATTGATTCTTCCTAACCATGAACATGGAATGTTTCTCCATCTGTTTGTGTCCTCTCTTATTTTGTTGAGCAGTGGCTTGTAGTTCTCCTTGAAGAGGTCCTTTACGTTCCTTGTTAGTTGTATTCCTAGGTATTTTATTCTCCTTGTGGCAATTGTGAATGGAAGTTTGTTCTTGATTTGGCTCTCTTTAAGTCTGTTATTGGTGTATAGGAATGCATGTGATTTTTGAACATTGATTTTGTATCCTGAGACTTTGCTGAAGTTGCTTATCAGCTTCAGTAGATTTTGGGCTGAGATGATGGGGTTTTCTAGATATACAATCATGTCGTCTGCAAATAGAGACAATTTGACTTCCACCTTTCCTATTTGAATGCCCTTTATTTCTTTTTCTTGCCTGATTGCTCTGGCTAGAACTTCTAATACTATACTGAATAGCAGTGGTGAGAGAGGGCATCCTTGTCTGGTGCCACATTTCAAGGGGAATGCTTCCAGTTTTTGCCCATTCAGTATGATATTGGCTGTTGGTTTGTTGTAAATTGCTTTTATTATTTTGAGATACGTTCCGTCAATACCTAGCTTATTGAGGGGTTTTAGCATAAAGGGCTGTTGAATTTTGTCAAAGGCCTTCTCTGCATCAATTGAGATAATCGTGGTTTTTGTCTTTGGTTCTGTTTATGTGGTGAATTACGTTTATAGACTTGCGTATGTTGAACCAGCCTTGCATCCCCGGGATGAAGCCTACTTGATCATGGTGGATAAGCTTTTTGATGTGCTGTTGCAATTGGCTTGTCAGTATTTTATTCAAGATTTTTGCACCTATGTTAATCATGGATATTGGCCTGAAGTTTTCTTTACTTGTTGAGTCTCTGCTGGGTTTTGGTATCAGGATGATGTTGGTCACATAAAATGATTTGGGAAGAATTCCCTCTTTTTGTATTGTTTGGAATAGTTTCAGAAGGAATGGTACCAGCTCCTCTTTGTATGTCTGGTAGAATTTGGCTGTGAACCCGTCTGGACCTGGGCTTTTTTTGGGTGGGAAGCTCTTAACTGCTGCCTCAACTTCAGACCTTGTTATGGGTCTGTTCAGGGTTTCGGCTTCTTCCTGGTTTAGGCTTGGGAGGAGGCAAGTGTCCAGGAATTTATCCATTTCTTCCAGGTTTATTAGTTTATGTGCATAGAGTTGTTTGTAATAATCTCTGATGATGGTTTGAATTTCTGTGGAATCTGTGGTGATATCCCCTTTATCGTTTTTTATTGCATCAATTTGGTTATTCTCTCTTTTCTTAATTAATTAATTAATCTGGCTAGTGGTCTGTCTATTTTGTTGATCTTTTCAAAAAACCAGCTCCTGGATTTATTGATTTTTTGAAGAGTTTTTTGTGTCTCTATCTCCTTCAGTTCTGCTCTGATCTTAGCTATTTCTTGTCTTCTGCTAGACTTTGAGGTTTTTTGATCTTGCTCCTCTAGCTCTTTCAGTTTTGACGATAGGGTGTCAATTTCTGATCTCTCCTTGCTTCTCATGTGGGCACTTATTGCTATATATTTTCCTCTAGAGACTGCTTTAAATGTGTCCCAGAGATTCTGGTATGTTGTGTCTTCATTCTCGTTGGTTTTGAAGAACATCTTTATTTCTGTCTTCATTTCATTGTTTATCCAGTCAACATTCAAGAGCAAGTTGTTCAGTTTCCATGAAGCTGTGCGGTTCTGGGTTAGTTTTTGAATTCTGAGTTCTAATTTGATTGCACTGTGGTCTTAGAGACTGTTTGTTACAATTTCCGTTCTTTTGCATTTGCTGAGGAGTGATTTACTGCCAATTATGTGGTCAATTTTAGAGTAGGTGTGATGTGGTGCTGAGAAGAATGTATATTCTGTGTATTTGGGGTGGAGAGTTCTGTAAATGTCTATTAGGTTTGCTTGGTCCAGGTCTGAGTTCAAGTCCTGGATACCCTTGTTAATTTTCTGTCTGATTGATCTGTCTAATGTTGACAATGGGGTGTCAAAGTCTCCCACTATTATTGTGTGGGAGTCTAAGTCTCTTTATAAGTCATTAAGAACTTGCCTTATGTATCTGGGTGCTCCTGTATTGGGTGCGTATATATTTAGGATCGTTAGCTCTTCTTGTTGCATTGATCCTTTTACCATGTAATGTCCTTCTTTGTCTCTTTTGATCTTTGTTGCTTTACAGTCTAATTTATCAGAGATGAGAATTGCAGCTCCTGCTTTCTTTTGCTTTCCATTTGCTTGGTAAATCTTCCTCCATCTCTTTATTTTGAGTCTTTGTGTATCCTTGCATGTGAGATGGGTTTCCTGGATACAGCACACCGATGGGTTTTGGCTTTTTATCCAATTTGCCAGTCTGTGTCTTTGATTGGGGCATTTAGTCCATTTACTTTGAGGGTTAATATTGTTATGTGCAAATTTGATACTGCCATTTTGGTGCTAGCTGAGTGTTTTGCTGGTACTTGTTGTTCCTTTATATGTGTAGAGCCTTTTTCAGGAGCTCTTGTAGAGCTTGCCTGGTGGTGACGAAATCTCTTAGTACTTGCATGTTCCCAAAGGATTTTATTTTTCCTTCACTTATGAAGCTTAGTTTGGCTGGACAGGAGATTCTGGGTTGAAAGTTCTTTTCTTTAAGGATGTTGAATATTGGCCCCCACTCTCTTCTGGCTTGTAGGGTTTCTGCCGAGAGATCTGTTGTGAGTCTGATGGGCTTCCCTTTGTGGGTAACCCGACCTTTCTCTCTGGCTGCACTTAGTGTTTTCTCCTTCATTTCAACCCTGGTGAATCTGACGATTATGTGCCTTGGGGTTGCTCTTCTTGATGAATATCTTTGTGGTGTTCTCTGTATTTCCTGGACTTGAATGTTTGCCTGCCTTGCTAGGTTGGGGAAGTTTTCCTGGATGATATCCTGAAGAGTATTTTCCAGCTTGGATTCATTCTCTTCGTCGCATTCAGGTACGCCTATCAAACGTAGATTAGGTCTTTTCACACAGTCCCACATTTCTTGGAGAGTTTGTTCATTTCTTTTTACCCTTTTTTCTCCAGTCTTGCCTTCCCGTTTTATTTCATTGAGTTGATCTTCGACCTCTGATATCCTTTCTTCTGCTTGGTCAATTCAGCTGTTGATACTTGTGCATGCTTCGCGAAGCTCTTGTGTTGCGTTTTTCAGCTCCATCAATTCACTTATATTCCGTTCTATTTTGTCCATTCTCGTTAGCATTTTGTCAAATCTTTTTTCAAGGTTCTTAGTTTCTTTGCATTTGGTTAGAACATGTTCTTTAGGTTCACATAAGTTTCTTACTACCCACCGTCTGAAGTCTGATTCTGTCATTTCATCACACTTGTTCTCCATCCAACCTTTTTCCCTTGCTGGTGAGGAGTTGTGATCCCTTGTATGAGGAGAGGTGTTCTGGTTTCGGGTGTTTTCATCCTTTTTGCTCTGGTTTCTTCCCATCTTTAAGGATTTATCCACCTGTCGACTTTGTAGTTGCTGGCTTTCAGATTGGGTCTCAAATCTTTCAGATTGACGTTCTGTTTGTTGATGATGAGGTTATTTCTGTTTCTTGGTTTTCCTTTTGACAGTCTGGCACCTCTGCTGTAGATCTGCTGAGGTTCACTCCAGGCCCTACTTGCCTGGGGTTCACCTGCAGCAGCTGCTAAACAGTAAGGGTTGTTACTAGTTTTCTTCCTCTGCTATCTTAGTCCCAGAAGGATACCCACCTAATGTCAATCTGATCTCTCCTTTATGAGGTGGCTCTTTGGATATATAGGGGTCAGAGAGCTGCTTGAGGAGACGGTCTCTTCTTTATAGGAGCTCAAATGCTGAGCTGTGAGCTCCGTTGTTCATTCAGAGCTGCTGGGCAGGTACGTTTAGGTCTGCTGCAGCAGAACTCATAAACTGCTTTTTGTTCCCAGGTGATCTGTCCCAGGGATTTAGGGCTTTATGAGTTTCAGTTATGCTGCTGCCTTCTCTCTCTCTTTTTTTTTTTTTTTTCCTTCAGAGCTGCCCTGCCCAGCAAGGAGGCAGCCTAGTCACTGTCTGTCTGTAGAGGCTTTGCTGAGCTGCTTTGGACTCCGCCCCGCTGCCGAGTGAACTTCCCTGCAGTCCTGTTTATATGGGTGTAGTTAGAACTGCTTTGGCGATGGTGGCCCGGCTCTGTTGAGGCGGAGTCTCTCTGCAGTGGCGGGTTGCCTTGGCAACAGCGGGCTGCCTCAGCAATGCTGGGTTGCCTTGGCAATGGTGGGCTGCCTTAGCATTGGCTGACTACCTCCCTAGTGGCGGGCTGCCTCGGTAATGGCAGACGTCCCTCCCCCACAGAGCTGGACCGTCCCGGGTTCAGCTGCGCTTGCTGTGAAAGTCTCAATCCAGAGTTTCTGGTTGCTGTTCTTTTGTGGGGGTGGGACCAGCCGAGCCTGATCGCCTGACTCCCTGCCTCAGAGCCTTTTTTAAGTTGGTGTTCCAGTCGCTTGTTGAAGAGGCGCCGGGGTCTGTTTGTTTTCCCCTGTGGCCACTCACTGCGCTGGCTTAAACAGTGGCACTGAGGTTTGTGGCGCTTTTTTTTTTTTGCCCTGGAACCTACTGTCCTTGTTCCCTGCTCAGTCCCCTTTTTAAACAGACGAATGGGTGACTTCCTGTGGCTCCTATCGCCAGCCAAAGGGGCACCCGGACCGGTGTATTTTGTATGGAGAACCGCTGCTCCAGGGCGCAGACAAAGCGGCCGCGTGGGGCAAAGCAGCGGTGCCGGCCGGCACAGCCGCGCTGGCCGAAACAGCCGCGCTGGCGACCGTGGAGCTCCTCTGTCTGGGAATTGCCTAGTCTGTGGGCAATAAAAATGCGGTGTCCATTCACCCTCTGCGCTTTCACTGGGAGCTGCAATCCTGAGCTGTTCCTAAACGGCCATCTCAGATCCTCCACACCTAAATCTTCTTAAAAACTTATTCTGTAGAGTACAGACATTGGCATTCATTTATTTATCAAATATTTACTGAATGTCTGTTATTTTCAGATACTCTGCTTTTTTATGGAGATGTAGTGACAAACTAAAATTTTGAATGTGAAAGGTCTTAAGAGTGTAATGCAGACGCTAGCAGTAACAGATGTTTTTTTTCGTTTGTTTGTTTTGAGACAGTCTTGCTCTGTCACCCAGGCTGGAGTGCAGGGCTGTGATCTCTGACACAGCAACCTCCACCTCCCGGGTTCAAGTGATTCTCCTGCCTCAGCCTCTTGAGTAGCTGAGATTACTGGCATGCACCACCATGCCCAGCTAATTTTTGTATTTTTGGTAGCGACAGGATTTCACCATGTTGGCTGGTCTGGTCTTAAAGTCCTGCCCTCAAGTGATCACACACCTTGGCTTCCCAAAGTGCCTACCTGGCCAGCAGTAAACAGATTATTTTTATTTGGTGTAATATGTGTTTTGGTTAGAGTAATCATAAGAGGCAAATAAAAGGTATACCACGTTGTCTTTGGAGGAGGAAATAATGGAAGAGCAACCTTACAGGGTTATTTACATGTGCTAATACAAATAATGTTCTTTGAAATAGAGGGATATAATAAATTCTGGCCCCCATAATGATGATGATAATGATAGTGGCAGTGGAGGAGATCCTAGAGGGTGGTCACTTAAAAACTGAAACCAGAAACAGCTAACTAGGTGAAGAAATTTACCCTTCCAGACAGAGAAGCTTCACTGTGACATTTTAATACTGTCAAATTCTAACCATTACCTTGTTAGAGAGAGAAGGAAAGTAATACAATTTCTTTGTTTGCATTTCGGTTGTTTTTGAGAGATTTCAGCTATGATTTTTTCCTTTTACATTTTTTCCCCGTAATTCAATTTCATTGTTTCAGTACTGGAGGCAATCCATTTCTCTAAAAAAGCACAGTCTTCCCTCTGTGTACACAGGGAATTGGTACAGATGAACTTCAGCCATACCCAAGTTCTGCAGTTGGCTCAGTGGAACCTGTGTGTATGAAAAAGCCCTTTTTGAGTCCTGAGAATACTGTATTTTTGATCTGTTGGGTTTCAGATGTGGAAACTGCAGATAGGGCTGACTATATTTATTTCATATCGGTACATAATATTTGTACATATTTGTGGGGTCCATGTGATATTTTGTTACAGGTATGGAATGTGTAATGACCAAGTCGGTATTTAAGGCATCCATTATCTTGATTATTTATCATTTCTCTGTTTTGGGAACATATCAAGTCCTCTCTTCTGGCTATTTTGAAATATATAATACATTGTTAACTAGAGTCAGCGTATTCTGTCAGTCACTAGTACTTATTTCTTCTATCAACCTGCTTGTTTGTACCCATTAAACAACTCTTTTCATCCCTTTCCACCTCACCCACTCTCTCTACTCAGCCTCTGGTATCTGTCATTCCAGTCTACCTCTGTGAGATCAACTTTTATAGCTCTTGTATTTGAGTGAGAGCATTTGATATTTGTCTTTCTGTGCCTGGCTTATTTCACTTTACAGAATGACTGTTCCATTTTTGTTGCTGAAAACGACAGAATTTAATTTCTTTTTATGGTTGAATAGTATTCTGTTGTGTATATGTACCATATTTTCTTTATCCATTTGTCCATTGATGGACACTTAGGTTGATTCCTTGCCTATTCCTTTGTAATTGTGAATAGTGCTGCAGTAAACATGGGAGTGCAGTTTTCATCTACTGATTTCCTTTTTGTTTTGATAAGTATCAAGTAATGGGATTCCTGGATTGTATGATATTTCCATTTTTAGTTTTTTGAAAAACATTTGTACTATTTTCCATAATGGCTATACTAATTTGCATTTCTACCAACAACGTATAACAGTTTTCTGTTCTTCATATCTTTGCTAGCATTTTGCTATTTTTTTTGTCCTTTAAAAAAAATGGCATGCTAGCTGATGTAAAATGAAACCTCATTGTGATTTTGATTTGCATTTCCCTGATGATTAGTGATGTTGAGCATTTTTTCATACACTTGTTGGTCATTTGTATGCCTTCTTTTGAAAAATGTCTATTTATGTCCTTTGTCTACTCTTAATGGGATTATTTGTTTTCTTTTCCCTGTTGAGTTGAGTTTCTTGTATATTCTAGATATTAGTCCTGTGTTGGATGAATAGTTTGCAGATATTCCATTCAACAAATTGTCTCCTCACTCTGTTGATTATTTCTTTTGCTGCACAGAAGCATTTTGGTTAAGTGTAGTCTCATTTGTATCTTTTTGTTTTTGTTGCCTGTGCTTTCGAGGTTTTGGCCATTAAAATCTTTGCCTAGACTTATAATATTTTTATAGTCTTAGGTTTTATATTTAAGTCTTTATTTAATCTTGAATTGATTTTGTATATGGTGAGAGATAAGGGTCTACTTTTATTCTTTTGCATATGGATATCCAGTTTTTCCTAGCACCGTTTATTGAGGTAGGCATCTTTTCCTTAGTGTATGTTCTTGGTGCCTTCGTGATAAATTAGTTGGCTGTAAATATGTGGCTTTCTTTCTGGGTTTTCAATTCTATTCCTTAGGTGCAGGTATCTATTTTTATACTAATAAAATGCTGTTTTAGTTACTATAGCCTTATAAGATATTTGGAAGTCAGTGTGATGCCTCCACCTTTATTCTTTTTGCTGATAATTGTTTTGACTATTTGTGCTCTTTTTTAGTTCCATGTGAAATTTAGGATTTTTTTTTTCTATTTATGTGAAAAATTGCATTGCTATTTTGATAGGGATTGCTTTGAATCTGTAGTTCTTTAGGTAGTATGGGCATTTTAACAATACCAATTGTTCTGATCTTGGAGTATGGAGTGCCTTTCCATTTGTTAGCATCCTCTTCAGTTTTTTTCACCAGTGTTTTGTAGTTTTCTTTGTAGACATCTTCAGCTTCCTGTTTAAATTTCTTCCTAGGTAATATATTTATTTTTTTAGCTATTATAAATGGTATTGCCTTCTTGATGTTTGTTAGTTCATTATTGATTTATAGAAATGCTACTGATTTTTACATGTTGATCTATATCCTGCAGATGTACTAGAATTATCAAATCTAAGAGGTTTTTGGTGGAGTCTTTAGGTTTTTTAAATAGAAGATTGTGTCATCTGCAAAGAGGGACAATTTGACTTGCTCTTTTTCAGTTTGGATGCCTTTTATTTCTTTTTCTTGCTTGATTGCTCTGACTAGGACTTCAGGACTGTGTTGAAGAGGAGTGGTGAAAGTGGAGATCCTTGTCTTATTTCAATTCTTTAGAGGAATGTGTATTATGTTTTTGATGTGCTGTTGGATTCGGATTGCTAGGATTTTGTTGAAAACTTTTGCATCTATGTTCATCAGGGATATTGGTCTATAGTTTTTTGTTGTTGTATTCTTGTCTGGCTTTGGTTTCAAGGTAATGGTGGTCTTGGCCTTGTAGAGCAAGTTAGGGAGAATTCTCTCCTCTTGAACTTTTGCAATAGTTTGAGGATAATTGATGTTAGTTCTTCTTTGAAAGTTTGGTGGAATTCAGCAGTGAAGCTCTCTGGTCCTGGACTTTTCTTTGTTGGGAGACTTTCTATTACCGACCCAATCCCATTACTTGTTGTTGGTCTGTTCGTGTTTTCTGTTTCTTGCTGATTCAAATGTGGTAGGTTGTATGTGTCCAGGAATTTATACATTTCCTCTAGGTTTTTCAGTTAGTTAATGTATAGTTACTCATAATAGTGTTTATGTTTTGTGTTTTTGTGGTATCAGCCATAGTGTCTTTTTTTCATTTCTGATTGTGTTTATCGCAGATTTTCGTTTTTTGTTTTTAGTACAACTAACAGTTTATTGCTTTTGTCTTTTCAAAAAAATTTTTGTTGATCCTTTGCAATTTTTTTTTTAGTTTATTTCACTTAATTCTGCTCTCATCTTTATTCTTTCTTTCCTACTAATCTGTGAGGTGTATCACCAGGCCATTTATTTGAAAATCTTACTCCTTTTTTGAAACAAGCATTTATTGCTGTAAATGTCTCTCTTCACACTGGTTTTGCTATATCTCATCAGTTTTGTTACGTTGCTTTGATTTTCAGTTGTTCCAAGGCATTTTCTAATTCTCTCTTTAATTTCTTCCTTGACCCAGTGGTCATTCAGGAGCATGTTGTTTAATTTCCATGTTTGTGTGTTTTTGCTTTTGTTTCTTTTTGAGCTGGGGTCAGGAGCATGTTGTTTAATTTCCATGTTTTTTGTTTTTGTTTCTTTTTGAGATGTTGCCCAGGCTGGAGTGCAGTGGTGTGACCTCAGCTTACTGCAACCTCTGCCTCCTGGGTCCAAGCAATTCTCCTGCCTCCCCTCCTTTGTAGCCGAGATTGTAGGTGTTTGCCACCGCATTCATCTAATTTTTGTATTTTTAGTAGAGATGGAGTTTCAACATGTTGGCCAGGCTGGTCTCAAACTCCTGACCTTAAGTGATCTGTCCACCTCAAGCTCCCGAAATGCTGGAATTGCAGGTGTGCTCTACCATGCCTGGCCAATTTCCATGCGTTTGTATAGTTTTCAGTTTCTCTTGTTGATTTTTAGTTTTCCTTTGTTTTCTGAGATGAAACTAGATATGGTTTTAATTTTAAAACCTTTTTTGAGCTTTGTTTTGTGGCTTAGGTATTGTCTATTCCTAGAGAGTGTTCCATATGCTGATGAGAAGTGTGTGTATTTTGTTGCTGTTGGGTAAAATGTTCTGTAAATATCTGTTAGGTTAATTTGGTCTTTAAGTGCAGTGTATAATCAGTGTTTCTTAAATTAATTTTCTCTCTAGATCTGTCTAATGGTGAGAGTTGGGTGCTATCTGTTTCTCCCTTTAGATCTAATAATATTTGATTTATGTATCTGGGTACTCTGTTGTTGGGTGCATGTGTATGTTTAGAATTGTTGTATCCTCTTGCTAATTGATCCCTTTATTATTATATAATGACCTTCTTTGTTATTTTCTACTGTTTTTGACTTAAAGCCTGTCTTATTGATAGAAGTATAGCTTCATCTGATTGCTTTTGGTTTCCTTTTGCATGGAATATCTTTTCTCATCTTTTGGCAGTATATAATTGGGTCATTTAAAAAAAATCCTTTCAACCAGTCTGTGTCTTTTAAGTGGAAAGTTTAACTGGTTTACATTCAAGGCTGTCATTGATACATGTATGAGGGCTAATTTCTGTCATTAATTGATTCTCATTGTTTTTTGTATCTTTTGTTTCTTATTTTATCTCTTACTCATCATTGTGGTTTGGTGGTTTTCTGTAGTGGTAACAGTTTTTCTTTGTGTGTTTGTTTTACCAGTAGATTTAATAGTTTAGTGTGTTTTATAGTGGTAGATATTATACTTTGACTTCCAGGTATACAGCGCTCTTGGTAGAGATGGGGTTTCACTATCTTGGCCAGGCTAGTCTTGAATTCCTGACGTAAGGTGATCTCCCTACCTTGGTGGCCTCCCAGAGTGCTGGGATTACAGGCCTAAGCCACTGTGCTCAGCCAGATGATCTATTTGAAGTGTTCTTATCTGCTCATTATTTTGGTTTTTTTTTTTTGAGGTGAGTACCAGATACCTCATCAGTCATCTTGAAGCCCATCCTTCCTGACTGTATTTATTGAAAAAAAAAAGTCCACTTATTAGTGGACCTACCTGTGCAGTTCAAACCTGTGCTGTTTAAGAGTCAATTATAGTTGAACTTGGTAAGAATCTTTAAAACTCTAAATAGAAAAACTTGATTTTAGATCTGTATCACTGACCAAAAGTATTTGTGAATTGTATCCTCCTTCATTACAGGTTTGTCCTTTTTTTCCTTTGTTTTGTAACACCTATTTTTCCTTGCAGGATGATAAAGTCAAATCCCTCCTCTGTAGTTTGATATATTATAGAAGTTCAATCACTGCTGAACAAGTTTTAAATGCTGAATGTTTCTTGATACCAAAAGAGAAATCAGTTCCAAACCCAGAAAAAGATACTGAATATATCCCATGTAAAAAAGAAGAAGAAATAAAGACAGAGAACTTGGATAAATGTATGGAGAAGACAAGAAACGGTGAAGCCAACTTTGATTGTTAGATTATTATTCTGTTATTGTTGCAGATGTTCTTTATAAAAGCTTTGTTTAGTTTGGTTAATGTACAAAAATATCTAGAAATGTTCTGGGACTAGTTGGGTTGTATCTTTAGTATTCAGGCTGTGAAAAATAAAGATGTTTGGCTATGCACAGAATAGTTTGTATGCTTTGAACTTTAGTTTACTTGGAGTTTGATATGGTTTGGCTGCGTCCCCACCCACATCTCATTTTAAATTGTAGTTACCGTAATCCCCACATGTTCTGGGAGGGACCTTGTGGGAGGCAATTGAATCATGGGGGTGGGTTTTTCCCATACTGTTCTCACGGTAGTGAATATGTCTCAGGAGAGCTTATGGTTTTATAAAGGGGAGTTGCCCTACACAAACTTTTTGCCTGCTTCCATGTAAGACATGCTGTTACTCTTCCTTCATCCTCTGCCACAATTGTGAGGCCTCTCCAACCATGTGAGCAATGTGAGTCTTCTTTCCTTTATAAATTACGCAGTCTCAGGTATATCTGTATTAGCAGGTTGAGAATAGACTAATACAGTAAATTGGTATCAAGAATGGAGTGCTGCTTTAAAGATACCCGAACATGTGGAAGTGACTTTGGAACTGGATAATAGGCAGAGGTTGGAACAGTTTGGAGGGCTCAGAAGAGGACAGAAGGATGTGGGAAAGTTTGGAACATCCTGGAGACTTGTTGAATGGCTTTGACCAAAATGCTGATAACGATAGGGCTGATGAAGTCCAGGTTTAGGTGGTCTCAGAGATGAGGAGCGTGTTGGATACTGGAATAAAGGTGACTCTTGTGACATTTTAGCAAAGAGACTGGCAGCATTTTGGCCCTAGAGATTTGTGCAGCTTTGAACTTGAGAGATGATTTAGGGCATCTGGTGGAAGAAATTTCCTTTTTTTAAAATTATACTTTAAGTTCTGGGGTACATGTGCAGGTTTGTTTCGTGGGTATACACGTGCCATGGTGGTTTGCTGCATCCATCACCCCGTCATCTATATTAGGTATTTCCCCTAATGCTATCCCTCCCCTACACCCCATCCCCTGCTATTCCTCCTCTCCTCCCCCACCCCCCAACAGGCTTCAGTGTGTGGTGTTCCCCTTCCCGTGTCCATGTGTTCTCATTGTTCAACACCTACTTACGAGTGAGAACATGTAGTGTTTGGTTTTCTGTTCTTGTGTCAGTTTGCTGAGAATGTTTCCAGTTTCATCCATGTCCCTGCAAAGGACATGAACTCATCCTTTTTTATGGCTGCATAGCATTCCATGGTGTATATGTGCCACATTTTCTTTATACAGTTTGTCATTGATGGCATTTGTGTTGGTTCCAAGTCTTTGCTATTGTGAACAGTGCCGCAATAAGCATATCTGTGCATGTGTCTTTATAATAGAATGATTTATAATCCTTTGTATATGTACCCAGTAATGGGATTGCTGGGTCAATTGGTAGACATTTATGCAGCCAGCAAACATATGAAAAAGCTCATCATCACTGGTCATTAGAGAAATGCAAATCAAAACCATATGGAGATACCATCTCATGCCAGTTAGAATGGTGATCATTGAAAAATCAGGAGACAACAGGTGCTGGAGAGGATGTGGAGAAATAAAACACTTTTACACTGTTGGTGGGAGTGTAAATTAGTTCAACCATTGTGAAAGACAGTGTGGCAATTCTTCAAGGATGTAGAATAGAAATACCATCTGGTGGAATAAATTTCTGAGCAGCTAAGCGTTCAAGGGTGACCTGGGTGCTGTTAAAAGCATGCAGTCTTATGTATTCACAAAAATATGATTCAGAATTGGAACTTATGTTTAAAAGGAAAGCAGAGCATAAAAGTTCAGAAAATTTCCAGCCTGATGATGCAATAGAAAAGAAAAACCTATTTTCTGAGGAGAAATTCAAGCCAGCTGCAGAAATTTGTATAAGTAATAAGGAGCCAAATGTTAATCACTAAGAGAATGGGGAAAATGTCTTCAGGGCATATCAGAGACCTTTGTGGCAGGCTCTCCTATCACAGGCCCAGAGGCCTAAGAAGAAAAAATTGTTTTTGGGCCAGGCCCAGGTCCCCCTGCTGTGTGAAGCCTAGGGACTTGGTGCCCTGCATCCCAGTTGCTCCAGCTGTGGCTAAAATGGGCCAAGATAAAGCTTGGCCCATGGCTTCAGAGGGTACAAGCTCCAACCCTTGGCAGCTTCCACCTTGCATGTGGCGTTGAGCCTGTAGGTGCACAGAAATCAAGAATGTAGATTTCGGAACCTCCACCTAGATTTCAGGGGATCTTTGGAATCACCTGGATGTCCAGACAGAAGTTTTCTACAGAGGTGGGACCCTCATGCTGAACCTCTGTTAGGGCAGTGTGGAAGGGAAATGTGGAGTTGAAGCTCCCACACAGAGTTCCTACTGGGGCGCTGCCTAGCGGAGCTGTGACATGAAGGCCATGGTCCTCCAGACCTCAGAATGGTAGATCCACTGACAGTTTGCACTTTGTTCCTGGAAAAGTTGCAGACAACAGCAGCTTGTGACAGCAAGTGGGAGTGGGGGCTGTACCCTGTAAAGCCACAGGGCAGAGCAGGCCAAGGCCATGGGAACCCGCCTCTTGCATTAGTGTGACCTGATTGTGGGTCAAAGGAGGTTGTTTTGGAGCTTTAAGTTTCTGCTGTGCTGGATTTTGGACTTGCATGGGGTGCTGGATTTCTAACTTGCATGTAGCCCCTTTGTTTTGGCCAATTTCTCCTATTTGGAACAGGTGTATTTACCCAATGCCTGTGCCCCCTTTGTGTCTAGGAAGTAACTAACTTGCTTTTGATTTTATAGGCTCATAGGCAGAAGGGACTTACCTTGTCTAAGATGAGAATTTGAAGTCTGGACTTTTGAGTTAATGCTGAAATAACTTTTGAGTTAATGCTGACTTTTGAGTTAAGACTTTGGGGGACTATTGAGAAGGCATGATTGGTTTTAAAATATGAAGACGTGAGATTTGGGAAGTGCCAGGGGTGGATTGATGTGGTTTGGCTGTGTCTCCACTCAGATGTCACCTTGAATCCTCATGTGTCAAGGGTAGGCCCAGGTGAACATAATTGAATCATGGGGACAGTTTCTGCCGTACTGTTTTTGTGATAGTGAATAGGCCTCATGAGATCTGATGGTTTTGTAAAGGAGGGTTCCCCTGCACAAGACCTCTTGCCTGCCACACGTAAGACATCCCCTTGCTCTTCCTTTGTCTTCCGCCATGATTGTGAGGCTTCCCCAGCTATGTGGAACTGTGAGTCCATTTAACCTCTTTCCTTTGTAAATTACCGAGTCTTGGGTATGTCTTTATTAGCAGCATGAGAACAGACTAATACAGAGTTACTAGTGAAGTATTTTCTGATTCTAATTACCTTTTGAAATTGAGTAATTAGAATGTGAAACTTTAGATAGGAAAGGATATTACATTCCTCGACAAGTCCTGTACGGATTTACAGTATGTTGGCTAGCTGGAGATGAAGGCTCGTGCTTTTATTCAACCAATAATAGTTGTCATATGCTTTGTATCCAGTTGAGGAAATATAAAGATAGATAAAACATGGTCCTTAGGCTTATGAGGGCTGTCATCTATTGAGAAATACAAAGATACAAACAGATTATAATGCAACGTGGAATATCCAGTGACTGCTCTGGGCTTGATGAGATTATAAAGGAGTACTTTTCCTATGGAGGAGGGTTGTCAAGGAAAGCTTTCTGGAGAAGGTAGTATCTTAGTTAAATCATAGAGGATGAGTCAAAATGGTGAAGAGAATAGCAGGAGTATCTTTTTTCTTTTTTAGAGACAGTCTTGCTCTGTCACTCAGGCTTGATTGCAGTGGTGGAATCATGGCTCACTGTAACCTTGAACTCCTGGGCTCAAGAGATCCTTTCACCTCAGCCTCCCAAATAGTAGGATTACCTTAATAGCAGAGAAAACATCATGAAAGCACTGAAGGGAGAAACAGCTTGTTGTGTTAAGTAGTATAAAGTAAAAGGCAGGGAACAGGTAGATGAGGGTTTGTATGAAATAATAAAATGTTTATACCTAATTATTTTATAGGAAATGTGAAGTTATTAAAGAATTATGAGCAGCTTTAGCTCACTCGAAATCCATCATCTACCTACGATGAAGATAGTAGGTAGGGAGACTAGATAGCAATTATAATAAAGTAGGGGAGAGACGATTAAAGCAAGCTCTAGAGAAGTAGAATTAGAGATGAAACCTATAGGACAAAGTTATAAAATAATTGGGAGGCGAAATCAGTAGGACTTGGTATTTGGAGTATATGTAAACTTAAGTAGTATGGCAGAGTTTCTTGTTGCCTATTCAATATCCAGTCTTCCTTAGTTAGATCCCATAGATCCCTAGTATTATTTGGAGTGTCAATGTACTCAGCAAGTGTATGTTTACCATTTTCTCTGTAGTGAGGCCTTTTGACTAAGTTCTTACAAATAAGGCTTCTAAAAAGGAGCTGACAAGGCTGGGAGATGTTCCCTTTGCCTTCACTCCTTTTTTACTATCCTGAAGCTAACATGATGGCTAGAATTGGAGCAGCTTCCTTGGATCATGAGGTGATTTTGAGGAGGCAAGCCGTGAGCTAGGATGATGGAACAGCAAGTTAGAAGGAACTGGTGTCCTTTATCATTCTGGAGCCCCTGTATTAGCCTTGAGATTTTATGTTGAGAGAATAAACCCCTGTATCAAAGTGTGCTTCCGATATCAGCAGCTTTAGCATCACCTGGGAAGTTGTTAGAATGCAAATTCTCGGCTCTGTTCCAGACCTACTAAGTAAGAAACTCAGGGTCGGAGGTGGAGCCAACAGTCTGTGTTTTAATAAGCCCTTTAAGTCATTGTGATGAATACTAAAGGGAAATATTGCCATGTATTCAAGTCTTTGCAGCCTTTCAGCTTTCCTGTTTTATAGTAGAATTTAATTTCAGTTGACTCAGTAGTAAAAGCACAGCAGTAGATTTAAAACAAACTTGGATAATTAAGGGGGACAGAGATAAACTGCTTTTTTCTTTTAAACATTCACTATTTTAAATAAAGTATTAGATCTGCATTTTCTAAGTGTTTTCTGAAGACTAGGTTTTGGAGATTCTCAGCACACAAATGAATTCTGTGATTTGTTGTTTATGAAATGAATACCAAGTTGGAGATTTGAAACCACCTTTGCAGAAGTTATAACAGTGAGAAAGCATGACTGTCAAAAAGATCTGTTGTAAGTCATTCTATCTTGCCTTTAACCTCCAAACCACTTTTTTTCATTCCTAGGCATAGATGGAACTAATTTTGGGAGGAATTTAGTTTATACTTTCTCTCTAAAACAAAGATGATAACAGCCCCTCTCCAAAACAAACCCCTTCTTGCTTGAGGAACAGACTGCCTTTGTAAAACTAACAAGTGAGAGCCACAAGATAAGAAATTATGACTCAGGAGTCATGTAGCCAGAGGCCACAAGGTTCCTAACCTCCCTAATTTCTCCTATGGATAACATTACTACTGTAAAAGCTAAGATAGGTATTTGAGATATTTTTTCAGATCCTGCATTCTGATGAATTTGCTGGTGCTACCCAGACCAGTAAGCGCTCACCTGGTCTTGTGGCCTCCCCACCCACCCACCCAGGAACTGACTCAGTGCAAGAGGACAGCTTAGACTCTCTAAGATTTTATCCCCTACTCAACCAATTAGCATTTCTCATTTCATAGCCCGCTGCTCAGCAAACAATTTTTAAATAACCCTAGCCTCTGAAATTTCAGGGAGACTGATTAAAGTAATAATAAAACTTTTGTCTCCCATTTAGCTGCCTCTCTGTGTATTAAACTCTTTCTCTACTGCAGTTCCCCTGTCTTGATAAGTCAGCTCTATCTAGGCAATGGCCAAGAAGAACCTGTTGGACGGTTACAGATTGATCATGCGTGTTAGACAGTAAAGTTTCTAAAAAGGGCTATAGGAAAGAAACCTAATTAGTTTTATTTAGACCAGTGTTTGCCAAAATAAGCAGTGATAATTTCCCCCACGTAATACCTAGCAACTTTTCTCATATAAAACTGGTGTAAGGATCAGATTTTGTGGGATAAGATAATTTTTTAAAAAAATTTTATGTTTAAAAATGAAAATAATGAATGGTGAGAAGAGACAAATTACAAGTATCTGTGCAATGAAATAAATATCTGTTGTAATATGTATATATATGCATAAAGGCAATGTAAAGGCAGACAAATGTGTTCACTGCACTCTAGGCAGTCTTTGAGTGATGCAGCATGTAATAAGCTATAAGAGCAGTAATGTATGTCACCAAAAGATGAGGAAGGGAAAAGAAAGATGATGAGGTTGAGGAATAGACATTTGACTCATTTTGGAGGAAGACAGTAGATTTATGCTTCTTTGGAACTGCAAGAAGGGCATTTCAGGCCAAGAAAACTAAAGAAGTTCAGTGGGTGGATTTGAGAGAAGGAAAAGCCACAAAAAGAATAAAATGCCTAGGAATACAGCTAACCTGGGAGTTGAAAGATAGCTACAATGAGAATTGCAGTACAACGCTCCAGGAAATCAGAGATGACACAAACAAATGGAAAAAACATTCCATGCTCAGGAATAGGAAGAATCAATATTGTTAAAATGGCCATACTCCCCAAAGCAATACAGATTCAGTGCTATTCCTGTCAAACTACCAATGACATTTTTCACAGAATTAAAAAAAAGGTATTCCTTTTTTTTTCTTTTTCTTTTTTTTTTTTTCTGAGATGAAATTTTGCCGTTGGCATCCAGGCTGGCATGCAACAATGGTACGATCTTGGCTTACTGCAACCTTCACTTCCTGGTTTCACGTGATTCTCCTGTCTCAGCCTCCCAAGTAGCTGGGATTACAGGCGCCTGCCACCATGCCTGGATAATTTTTGTATTTTTAGTGGAGATGAGGTTTCATCATGTTGGCCAGGCTGGTCTTGAACTCCTGAACTCAGGTGATCTGCTTGCCTTGGCCTCCCAAAATGCTGGGATTATAGGCATAAGCCACTGCACCTGGCCTTGAAAAAGATATTCTGAAATTCATATGGAACCAAGATTGAGCACAGATAGCTGAAGTAATGCTAAGCAAACATAACAAAGCTGGTGCCATCACACTGCCTCACTTCAAATTATACTACAAGGCTACAGTAGCCAAAACAGCATGCTGTTGGTACAAAAACAGACACAGAGACCAAAGGGAACAGGTTAGAGAGCTCAGAAATATAGCTGCACACCTACAACCATCTGATCTTTGATGAAGTCAACAAAAAGCAATGGAGAAAGAGGACTTCCTATTCAATGCATGGTGCTGGGATAACTGGCTAGGTATATGCAGAAGATTAAAACTGAACCCCTAATTTTCACCATATTAAAAAATCAACGTGAATTAAAGACTTAAGTGTAAGATCTACAACTATAAAAATGCTAGAAAAAAACTAAGGAAATACTATTCTGGATATAGCCCCTGGCAGAGATATCATATGAAGACACCCAAAGCAATTTCAACAAAGCCAAAAATTGACGAATGTGACCTAATTAATGAGCTTCTGCACAGCAAAAGAAAACAGAATAAACAACCTACAGAATGGGAGAAAATATTTGCAAACTATCCATCTGACAAAATTCTGATATCCATAATTTGTAAGGAAGTTAAATTAACAAGAAAAAACCCCCATTAAAAATAGGGAAAGGACACGAACAGACACTTCTTAAGAGGACATACACACGTTCAATAAGCATACTAAAAAATGTTCAGCATTGCTAATCATTAGAGAAATGCAAATCTAAACCACAAGGAGATACCATCTCACCCAGTCATAATGGATATTATTAAAAAGTGAAAAAAAAAAAAAAAAGAAAAACAAAACAAAAAAAACCCAAAAAACAAAGCCAAACAAAAAACCAAAAAACTTCCAGATGCTGGCAAGGCTGCAGAGAAAATGGAATGCTTACATACTGCTGGTGGGAATGTAAATTAGTTCAGCCGCTCTCGAAAGCAGTTTGGAGATTTCTCAAATAACTTAGAACTACCATTTGACCCAGCAATCCTGTTACTAGGTTTATACTCCAATTATTATAAGGACACATGTACGCATATGTTCATGGTAGCTATTTACATGAGTATTGTGAATATTAAAGTTTACAGTAGCAAAGACATGGATTCAACCTAGGTAACCATCAGTGATGGACTGGATTAAGAAAATGTATATATACAGCATATAATATTACACAGCTGTAAAAAGAATGAAATAATTTACTTTGCAGCAACATGGATGGAGCTGGAGGCTGTTATCCTAAGGAAAGTGACAAAGGAATAGAAAACCAAAAACTGCATGTTCTCACTTATAAGTGGGAGTTAAATAATGAGTATATATTGATATATAAGTAGGGAGCAGTGGACACTGGGGCCTAGTTGAAGGTGGAGAATGGGTGGATGGTGAGGATTGAAAAACTAGTCATCAGGTACTATGCTCATTACGCGGGTGACGAAATAATCTGTACACTAAACCCCCGTGACATGCAGTTTTCCCATGTAACAGCACATGTATTCCTAAACTTCAAATAGAGGTTGGCAAGATAATAACATTCATCAAGTTAAAAAAAAATCAGTAATGGAAGTAAATTTGCGGACCTGATATGGTTTCTTAAAAACCACAGGTTCCCATTTACATATGGGAAATTTTTCCTCTAGCTTTATTGTCCCGATAGAACTGACTCAGTTTTATAGGCTCATTATTCATCTAATTAAACTGTCCTTTTGCAGTTTTAAATAAGTGCAAACTTTCTCTCAAACTTATGGGAATCCTCCTCTGGTCCAATTCATACCAGTGCCACGTCATTTTAGTGTGTATTTAATGCCAACATTTATTAAATTTTTTCTTAGCATCTCTCCTTTATCTCAGCAAATGATAAGCTTTACCACTTCTTAGTCGTTGGCATAACTGTATGTTCTATTTTGGAGTATTTTGAGGTTTTATTTCAAGATTTAGAACTCCTTTTAGCATTTCTTGTAGTACTGATTTGGTCGTGGCAAATTCTCTCAGCATTTGTTTGTCTAACAAAGACTTTATCTAAAGATAGTACCCCAACCCCTCTGGCTTGTAAGGTTTCTTCTGAGAAATACGCTGTTAATCTGATAGTTTTTTTTTTTTTTTTTTTTTTTTTTTTAATAAGTTACCGATACTTTATCTCACAGCTCTTAAGATTCTTTCCTTCATCTTGACTTTGGATAACCTGATGACTACATGCCTTCGTGATCTTTTTGTGATGAGTTTCCCAGGAGTTGTTTGAGTTTCTTGTATTTGGATGTTTGGCTCTCTGTCAAGGCCAGGGAAGTTTTCCTCAGTTATTCCCTTAAATAAATTTTCCAAACTTTAGGTTTCTCTTCTTCCTCAGGAACACCAGTTATTCTTAGGCTTGGTCATTTATCATAATTCCATATTTCTTGGAGACTTTGTTCATTTTTTAATCCTTTTTTTCTTTCTTTTTAGGTTAAATTGAAAGTCTTGTCTTTGAGCTCTGAAATTCTTTTTTGTACTTGTTCTTGTCTATTGTTGAAACTTTCCACTGTATTTTGGATTTCCCCAAGTAGGTCTTTTATTTCCAGAAGTTGTGATTGTTTTTTCTTTACGATAGCTACTTATACGGAAATTTTTTCTTTTTTTTCTTTTTTTTTTTTCCTTTATTTATTTTATTGCATTTTAGGTTTTGGGGTACATGTGAAGAACATGCAAAATTGTTGTATAGGAACACACATGGCAGTGTGATTTGCTGCCTTCCTCCCCATCACCTACATCTGGCATTTCTCCCCTTGCTATCTCTCCCCAGCTTCCCACCCCCCACCCTCCCTCCCCTATTTCCCCCCAACTGACCCCAGTGTGTAGTGCTCCCCTCCCTGTGTCCATGTGTTCTCATTGTTCAACACCCGCCTATGAGTGAGAACATGCGGTGTTTGATCTTCTGCTCTCCTGTCAGTCTGCTGAGAATGATGGTTTCCAGGTTCATCCATGTCCCTACAAAGGACCCTAACTCATCGTTTTTGATGGCTGCATAATATTCCATGGTGTATATGTGCCACATTTTCCCTATCCAGTCTATCGTCGATGGACATTTGGGTTGGTTCCAGGTCTTTGCTATAGTAAACAGTGCTGCAATGAACATTCGTGTGCACGTGTCCTTATAGTAGAACGATTTGTAATCCTTTGGATATATACCCGGCAATGGGATTACTGGGTCAAATGGAATTTCTATTTCTATGTCCTTGAGGAATCTCCACACTGTCTTCCACAATGGTTGAACTAATTTACACTCCCACCAACAGTGTAAAAGTGTTCCTATTTCTCCACATCCTCTCCAGCATCTGTTGTCTCCAGATTTTTTAATGATCGCCATTCTAACTGGCGTGAGATGGTATCTCAATGTAGTTTTGATTTGCATTTCTCTGATGACCAGTGATGATGAGCATTTTTTCATATGTTTGTTGGCCTCACGTATGTCTTCTTTTAAAGTGTCTGTTCATATCCTTTGCCCACTTTTGAATGGGCTTGTTAGTTTTTTTCTTGTAAATCTGTTTTAGTTCTTTGTAAATTTTGGATATCAGCCCTTTGTCAGATGGCTAAACTGCAAAAATTTTTTCCCAATCTGTTGGTTGCCGATTCACTCTAATGATTGTTTCTTTTGCTGTGCAGAAGCTGTGGAGTTTGATTAGGTCCCATTTGTCTATTTTGGCTTTTGTTGTCAATGCTTTTGGTGTTTTGGTCATGAAGTCCTTGCCTGCACCTACGTCCTGAATGGTTTTACCTAGATTTTCTTCTAGGGTTTTTATGGTGTTAGGTCTTATGTTTAAGTCTTTAATCCATCTGGAGTTAATTTTAGTGTAAGGTGTCAGGAAGGGGTCCAGTTTCTGCTTTCTGCACATGGCTAGCCAGCTTTCCCAACACCATTTATTGAACAGGGAATCCTTTCCCCATTGCTTGTTTTTGACTGGTTTGTCAAAGATCAGATGGTTGTAGATATGTTGTGTTGCCTCCGAGACCTCTGTTCTGTTCCATTGGTCTATATCTCTGTTTTGGTACCAGTACCATGCTGTTTTGATTACTGTAGCCTTGTAGTATAGTTTGAAGTCTGGTAGTGTGATGCCCCCCGCTTTGTTCTTTTTGCTTAGAATTGACTTGGCTATGCGGGCTCTCTTTTGGTTCCATATGAAGTTTAAGGTGGTTTTTTCCAGTTCTGC
>NW_022436959.1:13182806-13313678 GCF_009761245.1 Sapajus apella | reverse complement strand
ATATTTAGGATCGTTAGCTCTTCTTGTTGCATTGATCCTTTTACCATTATGTAATGTCCCTCTTTGTCTCTTATGATCTTTGTTGCTTTACAGTCTAATTTATCAGAGATGAGAATTGCAACTCCTGCTTTTTTTTGCTCTCCATTTGCTTGGTACATCTTCTTCCATCCCTTTATTTTGAGCCTTTGTGTATCCTTGCATGTGAGATGGGTTTCCTGGATACAGCACACTGATGGGTTTTGGCTTTTTATCCAATTTGCCAGTCTGTGTCTTTTGATTGGGGCATTTAGTCCATTTACATTTAGGGTTAATATTGTTATGTGTGAATTTGATACTGCCATTTTGGTGCTAGCTGGCTGTTTTGCCCTTTAGTTGAGCTGGTACTTGTTGTTCCTTTATATGTGTAGAGCCTCTTTCAGGAGCTCTTGTAGAGCTGGCCTGGTGGTGACGAAATCTCTTAGTACTTGCATGTTCCCAAAGGATTTTATTTTTCCTTCACTTTTGAAGCTTAGTTTGGCTGGATAGGAGATTCTGGGTTGAAAGTTCTTTTCTTTAAGGATGTTGAATATTGGCCCCCATTCTCTTCTGGCTTGTAGGGTTTCTGCTGAGAGATCTGCTGTGAGTCTGATGGGCTTCCCTTTGTGGGTAACCCGACCTTTCTCTCTGGCTGCCCTTAGTATTTTCTCCTTCATTTCGACCCTGGTGAATCTGACGATTATGTGCCTTGGGGTTGCTCTTCTTGACGAATATCTTTGTGGTGTTCTCTGTATTTCCTGGACTTGAATGTTTGCCTGCCTTGCTAGGTTGGGGGAGTTTTCCTGGATAATATCCTGAAGAGTATTTTCCAGCTTGGATTCATTCTCTTCGTCGCATTCGGGTACGCCTATCAAACGTAGATTAGGTCTTTTCAGATAGTCCCACATTTCTTGGAGACTTTGTTCATTCCTTTTTACCCTTTTTTCTCCAGTCTTGCCTTCCCGTTTTATTTGATTGAGTTGATCTTCGACCTCTGATATCCTTTCTTCTGCTTGGTCAATTCGGCTGTTGATACTTGTGCATGCTTCACGAAGTTCTCGTGTTGCAGTTTTCAGCTCCATCAATTCACTTATATTCCTTTCTATTTTGTCCATTCTTGTTAGCATTTCGTCAAATCTTTTTTCAAGGTTCTTAGTTTCTTTGCATTTGGTTAGAACATGTTCTTTAAGTTCACAGAAGTTTCTTACTACCCACCTTCTGAATTCTGATTCTGTCATTTCATCACACTCATTCTCCATCCAACCTTGTTCCCTTGCTGGCGAGGAGTTGTGATCCCTTTTAGGAGGAGAGGTGTTCTGGTTTCGGGTGTTTTCATCCTTTTTGCGCCGGTTTCTTCCCATCCTTAAGGATTTATCCACCTGTCGACTTTGTTTTGTAGTTGCTGGCTTTCAGATTGGGTCTCAAATCTTTCAGATTGACGTTCTGTTTGTTGATGATGAGGTTATTTCTGTTTCTTGGTTTTCCTTCTGACAGTCTGGCCCCTCTGCTGTATGTCTGCTGAGGTTCACTCCAGGCCCTGCTTGCCTGGGGTTCACCTGCAGCAGCTGTTGAACAGCAAGGGTTGTTACCAGTTTTCTTCTTCTTCTATCTTTGTCCCAGAAGGATACCCGCCTAGTGTCAATCTGATCTCTCCTCTATGAGGTGTCTTTTTGGATATATAGGGGTCAGGGAGCTGCTTGAGGAGACGGTCTTTTCTTTATAGGAGCTCAAATGGTGAGTTGCGAGCTCTGTTGTTGTTCATTCAGAGCTGCTGGGCAGGTACTTTTAGGTCTGCTGCAGCAGAACTCATAAACTGCTTTTTGTTCCCAGGTGCTCTGTCCCAGGGATTTAGGGCTTTATTTATGAGTTTCCGTTATGCTGCTGCCTTCTTTTTCTTTTTTGTCCTTCAGACCTGCCCAGCCCAGCAAGGAGGCAACCTAGTCACTGTCAGCCTATAGCAGCTTTGCTGAGCTGCTCTGGGCTGCGCCCCGCTGCCGAGTGAACTTCCCTGCAGTCCTGTTTATATGGGTGTATTTAGAACTGCTTTGGCGATGGTGGCCCGCCTCTGTTGGGGAGGAGTCTCTGCTGTGGCGGGTTGCCTTGGCAACGGCGCGCTGCCTCAGCAATGGCGGGTTGCCTTGGCAACGGCGGGCTCCCTGGTAATGGCGGACGACCCTCCCCCACAGAACTGAACCCTCCCGGGTTCAGCTGCGCTTGCTGTGAAACTCTCAATCCAGAGTTTCTGGTTGCTGTTCTTTTGTGGGGGTGGGGCCAGCCGAGCCTGATCGCCTGGCTCCCTGCCTCAGAGCCTTTTTTAAGTTTGTGTTCCAGTCGCCTGTTGAAGAGGCGCCGGGGTCTGTTTGTTTTCCCCTGCGGCCACTCACTGCACTGGCTTAAACAGCGGCACTGAGGTTTGTGGCGCTGTTTTTTCTTTTTTTTTTTTTTTTTTGCCCTGGAATCTACTGTCCTGGTTCTCTGCTCAGTCCCCTTTTTGAACCAGCGTATGGGCGACTTCCTGTGGCTCCAATCGCCAGCCAAAAGGGCACCCGGACCGGTGTATTTTGTACGGAGAACCACGGCTCTGGGGCGCCGACAAAGCAGCCACGCGGGGCAAAGCAGCGGCGTTGGCCGGCGCTGGCCGGCACAGGCGCGCTGGCCGCAACAGCCGCGCTGGCGACCGTGGAGCACCTCTGCCCGGGAATTTCCTAGTCTGTGGGCAATAAAAACGCGGCGTCCACTCACCCTCTGTGCTTTCACTGGGAGCTGCAATCCTGAGCTGTTCCTAAACGGCCATCTTGGATCTCCCGACCGCGGAAATTTTTTCATCTATGTCCGGTATTGTTTCTTAACTTCTTTAGGTTCGCTTTCACCTTTCTCTGGTACCTCCTTGAGTAGCTTAATAATTAACCTTCTGAATTTTTTTTTTTTTCTGGCAATTCAGAGATTTCTTCTTGGTTTGGATCCATTGCTGGAGAGCGAATGTGATCTTCTGGAGGTGTTGTAGAGCCCTGTTTTGTCATATTACCAGAATCACTTTTCTGGGTCCATCTCATTTGGGTAGCCTCTTTCTTCAAATTGTTTTTGAATTTTTGATGGGACTGTTTTTTTTTTTTTTTTTTTTAAGAGTTTCATTTTTTCGCTTAAGGATTGGACTTTAATGCTTGTTTTAGTCTAATTTGATTCTTGGTGCTTGTGAGAGTGAAGACGCTGTCTGAGTTCCCTAGTTACAGAGAGTCTTTGTGTGCTGGCTTTCCCTGATGCTGATTGTAGTAGTTACATTCTTGGTGTGTAGGCAGGCTTATGGTCTCCTATGAATTTGCAATGGCAGGGATCTCTTGGAGCTTATATTGTTCTCTCATGGTGTATGTTTTATTTATTTATTTAATTTTTTCTCAGTTTTTAATTTGCTGAGTGGATTCAGGCTTCAGGCCAATAGGGGAGGTATCTCTGGGTAAGCACTGGTTGTAGCTAAGGCAGGTAAATAGATGTAATATTCAACAGTGGACTGAGGTTCCAGCCTTGATGAGGGTGGCTGGGGAGGCTCTCTATTAGATGTGCTGAGGTTTTATCAAGATGAAGAGTGGGAGCTACCTGAACTCCCCTGCCAGGCCAGCAGGTAAGCTGTTCACCTTACAGCCTCACTTCTATCATAGTGTTTCAACTATTCAGATGAGACAGGCACCTCTTTTTATGTATAGGAATGTTGATGTTCCAAGTAGGGAGGAATTGTGACTCTGCCTCTCTTGCAGGGTTGAATCTGGGTGGTGATCCTCCTCTGGGGCTGAGTTTACTCTGGATTGTTCCAGGAAGGCTGTCTGTAGGTGTCTCCATGCTGCATTCGTGCAGGGAAGTCCCAGCTGTGTCTGCAGTAGAGTGCCAGGGGAGAACAAGAACCCCTTCTTCAAGGCCCTTCATGGTCATAGAGGCTGCCTTCCTATTGAGATAGAGGTGCAGACTTTCCCTTCTGTACCCAGCACTATAGTTGGGACTCTGCTGTGAGAAACTTCCCACCAGCAGAAAGATCTGGAACTCAAGGGCTACTTTTCAGATTCTTTTGTCCTATGGGGTAATTCCTTGATATGGGGCTCTCCCCCTTCCCCTCGGAATGGGGCTCTTGACAGCTGGACTGCAATGATTGTTATTGCTCTTCCAGATCTAGCCATTCAGTGGGACTATCAGACTCTGGACTGGTGCTGGGGAATGTCTGCAGAGTCTAATGATGTGACCAGTCTTCAGGTCCCCGAGCCATGGATACCAGCACCTACTCTGATGGAGGTAGCAGAGGATTGATGTAGGGTCTGAGATTGGCTGTAGATAGGCTTAGTGTGCTGGCTTTCTCGAATGTTGGTTATGCTAGCTGTGGAGTTGCCATGTGGACAGGCTCAGGACCTCTGGTTAACCAGGCTGTTGCAGGCAGTGATGTTAGCTGTTGTTTTCTCCTTTCTGGGAGCAGTGTTATTCTTCCAAGTGCTGCTATAATGGCCTGAATTAGTTGGCCTCCAGCCAGGAAGTGGCACTTGCAAGAGAGCAACTGCTGCAGTAGTCGTATTGGGATTTGAGCTTGCCCCACATTGGCCAGTGGAAGTATTTTGGCTTCTCAGGTGATAGGTGAGGCTATGAAGCTCCAAGAGTTTATGTCTTTTGTGTTAAGCCACCAGGGTGGGTAGAAATACGCCGTCAGGAGAGGGCATGGTTAGGTGGGTCTGAGCTCAGACTCTCCTTGGGTGGGGCTTGTCATAGCCACTGTGGGGGTTGGGAAGGTGGTTCTCAGACCAGTGGGGTCATGTTCCAGAAGGGAGTATGGCTGTTTCTGCTGAGCAGAAGAGCTCGCCAGGGGAGTGGAGATTAACTGGTAGTCAAAGGCCTCACCCAGCTCCCATGAAGTTGGCAAGGCCAGTCTTACTCCTGCAGCACCCTGCTAACAGCCTTGTGTTTAGATCCAGGCAGCTTGTGCACAGAACTCAGACCTGCCCCAGGTTATAAGCTTCCCTGCTGAGAAAGAAAACATTATTTTTGAGCCATGCTTCTTCTCATGTACTCATAATGCTGGACACCCCATACCCACATTCACATCTGCTGCAGTTTTCCTTCTCTCCCAGATTCTGTTCAAGGGAGTTTATGCCCACTTGAAATTGTTACAAAATTCAGCTGGGAGCCTTTTTCACCCTGTGACCCTTCGCCACATGTCCCTGTGAGATATAGTCGGGTATGGTTTCCTTGGGCTTGAGCTGAAGACTGGGAGTGCCTACAAGGCTGTTCCCACTGCTGCTTTTACTTTTATTTTTGTGCCACTCTCTAAATCCATTCCAGCTCTAGGTAAGTTTAAACCATTCCCATTTGATCTGAATTTTCAGATTCCCCAGTGGGAATATATGTTTATAGGTAGGTTCTCCCTCTCTCTCTTTTTTTTTTTTTTAGAGTCTCACTCTGTTGCCCAGGCTGCAGTGCTGTCACCCAGGCTGGAGTGTAGTCACCCAGACTGTAGTGTGGTGGTGTGATCTTGGCTCACTGAAACCTCTGCCTCCTGGGCTCAAGTGATTCTCCTCTTTTAACCTCCAAGTAGCTACCATTACAGTGCCTGCCACCATGCCTGGCTAATTTTTATATTTTTAGTAGAGACAGGGTTTTGCCATTTGCCAGGCTGGTCTCGAACTCCTGACCTCAGGTGATCCGCCCACTTCAGACTCCCAAAGTGTTGGGATTACAGGTGTGAGCCACCGTGTCCAGCTGATTCTGTCTCACACTTTGGAAACTCAGTGTTTCGCTTGTCTCGTGGAGTTTGCGGTCGTGTGCCACATATTTCAAGCAATCTGTGAATTCTTTCAGTTTTCCTGATAGGTTCCTACATTGGTTCTTGGAATAAAAGTTCACAGTATGAATTGCCATACCCTGTTCTGTCTGTCCAAATGGGAGAGGCATACTAGTTCTGCCTCCTGCCCACCATCTTGGAATAGAGGAAGCCTCAGTAAATTCAAAAGGATTTAAATCACAAAAAGTATATTCTCTGACCCCTTTGGGATGCAATTAGAATTCAGTAAGGAAATTTAGAAAGTTTATAGCTTTCATGTGATAATTAAACTATACCCTCCTAAATAATCAAAAGTCATAGATAGAAATTAGGCAAATTAGAAAATAGTTTGTGATAAATGAAAATAAAAACATAAAAATTTTTGAATTGTAGTATAGCAGTGCATACAGAGAAAGCCTGTGTTAAAAAGTAAGATTTCAATTAGTAACCTAACCTTCTACCTGAAGAAACTAGAAAAATACGAGCAAACTAAACTCAAAGTGAACAGAAAGAAGAAAATAATGAGAGAGGAAACACATGAATAGAGTGTGTTTCCTCTCAAATAGAGGAAACAGATCAAATAGAGATCAATCTGTAGAACCAAAAGTTGGTTGTTTGAAAACATCTACGAAATTGGGAAAAGTTTAGCTAGACTGACTAAGAAAAGACAAAAACTCTCCAATTGCTAAAATGACGAATGTAAGAAAAGGCTTATCTGTAAACCTTATTGATAATATAAGGAATGTTGATGCTCCAAGTAGGGAGGAATTGTGACTCTTGAGTATATAGTCTCTGCCAAATCTCATATTGAATTGTAATCCCCAATATTGGAGGTGAGTTCTGGTGGGAGGTGATTGGATCATGGGAGTGGATTTCTTTTGAATGATACAGCACCATCCTCTTGGTGCTGTCCTCATGATAGTGAGTGAGCTGTCACCAGATCCAGTTGTTGAAAAGTGTGTAGCACCTCTCCCTGCTCATTGCTCCTGCTCCTACCATGTGAGATGCTGGCTCTACCCTCTGCCTTCTGCTGTGATTGAAAGTTCCCTGAGGTTCCACCAGAAGCCAAGCAGATGCCAACACCATGCTTCCTGTACAGCCTGCAGGACTATGACCCAATTAAATCCCTTTTCTTTATAAATTACCTAATCTCAAGTATTTCTTTATAGCAAAGCAAGTACAGCCTAATATACTAATCAAGATAAGAAGGATTATGTGGGAATATTATGAACAATGGTGTGCCAACAAAGTAGAGGATCTCAATGAAATGGACAAATTCCTAGAAAGGTTATATTCCTATAAAACTGGTACAAGAAGTAGGAAATATAAATAGACCTGTAACTTGGAAAGATAGAAAAAATAACTGGAAAATTCTTAAAAACACAAGCCAAAATGACTGTATGGTCAGTTCTACCAGACATGTAAAGAAGAGCTACTACAGTTCCTTCACAAGCTCTCCTAAAAAATAGAAGAGGAGGAACACTTTCCAACTCATCCTATAAGGCCAATATTACCCTAATACCAATGTCAGACAATCACAAGAAAAGAAAACTACAAATTCTTATGAATATAGGTGCAAAAATTCTTAACAGAATGCTAGCAAACTGAATCTAGCAACATTTAAGAAGGAGTATACACCATGAACATGTGGCATTTATCTCAGGAATGCAAGGCTGGTTTAATATTTGAAAATTGATCACTTATTTACCTTATATTAAGACAGAAACCTATGGTCATCTCAATAGATGCAGAAAAAGCACTTGACAGAATCCATCACCCTTTTATGATGGAAACACTCAACAAATGAAAAATAGTAAGGAACCCACAGCTAACATTTCAACAAACTAAAAATAGTTGAAGAATTCATAGCTAACATTATACTTCATTGTAAAAAATTGGATGCTTGCCCCCAAGATAAAGAACGAGACAGGAATGCCCACCCCTGCCATTTCTATTCAACATTGTCCTGTTGTTTCTATCCAGGGCAATTAGACAAGAAAAAGGAATAAATGGCATCCAGATTGGAAAGGAAGAGATAAAACTGTTGCTATTTGCAAGAGACATGATCTTGTATCTAGAAAATCTTAAGGAATACATAAAAAAACTTCTGGAACTAATATGTTCAGCATGGTTGCAGTTTACAAAATCGGTATTACAAAAAAAAATTTCATTTCTATAGAAATGCAACAGTATGAAAGTGAACTAGAACTATGAAAATGACATTTAAAATTAGATTTAAAATAGCATAAAAAAGCGTATATATAAATTTGGCAAAAGAAGTATAAGACTTGTACATTATAACTACAAACATTGTTGAAATAAAGTAAAGAAGACCTAAATAAATTGAAAGAAGTGTTAATGGAAGATATTAAGATGGCAATACTCTTCAATTATCTAGAGATCCAATGCCATCTCTATAAAAATCTTTGCTTTTGTTTTTACAGAAATTGGCAAGCTTATCCTAAAATTCATGTGGAAATTGAATGTGTAACTGAGTAGCTTAGATTAAAAATGCATTTTGAAACTTTTTTCCTTTTCCTTTCTAATCTCAGAATATAACCTTGTACTTTTTTAAATATAACCTTGTACTTTAAAACTTTTAATTTCTGCCCCTTTTCTACCAGGCACTCTGCATAGTGCTTACTTATCTAATTATGTGCCCACTTAGAAATTTTAGAGGCTAATTTTGAAACAAAGCAGGCATAGAGAGACAGCTGTGGAATCCTCCCACTTAGGGGGAGTTAGGAACAATTAGTCCACCACCACTGGGCGAAGTCAAGATGATGCAAACCGGACCTTCAGACAGGCAATTACTTAAAATAGCCAAGATATGCAAACCTGTGCCCTCCTGCACTAATCTGCATATTTTCCACACTAAGTTTTCCGTCTGAACCCGCTCTACTCAGCCCAAAAGGCTGATACGGTTCCTTTGAGGCTTGAGCTTGGCCATTCTCCCATCTGCTAGCACGATCAGTGAAAGTTGCTTTCCTTTTACCACACCTTGCTTCTCCTGCTTTGACTTCTGAGCAACAAGCAGCCAGACTTGAGTTGCTTACAAATGGACCTAGGATAGCCAGAATGATACTGAAAAAGGGTAACTAAGTAGAAGGAATAACACTTGGAATTTCTTTCAAAACTAATTGAGACAATGTGGCACTGCTGTAAGACATATAGATCCATGGAATAGGATTGAGAGTTTCTGTTTTCTATTAACATATATGAACCCTCTATTAACATATATAAATGCTTGTATATCTGGTTAGTTGATTTTTGACTAGGGTACCAGTACAATTCAGTAAGGTAAAAGTCTTTTCAAGAAATAGTGTTGGGACAACTGGATGTCAACATGTAAAAGAATGAAGTTGAAATCCCATCTCACATCATATGCAAAAATTAATTCAAAATTATTAGTAAACAAATGTAAAGCTAATACTACAAAACTTTTAGAAGAATATATAGAGTCATAAATCTTTGTGACCTTGGGCTAGACCAACTTCTCTTGGATATGATGACCAAGGAACACGTGAGAAAAATCTAGACAGAAAGTAGCCTAGTGATTGGGGATGGGAGAAAGTAGAGGGAAATGACTGCTAATGGGCATAGGATTTTTTTTTTTTTTTTTTTGTGAGATAGGAATGTTCTCTAATTATATAGTGGTAATCATTTCACAACTCTGAATAGACTAAAAGTCACTGAACTGTTAAAGGACAAATTTTATGGTAAGTGACATAGATTGCAAAAAGCTGTTACATAAGAAAAAAATCATATGTATGTGTTATTTCAGTAAATATTTGAGTGACTCCTGATTGCAGGCATCTGTGTTGCTTCCTTATTTTCTATTAATCTACTATGTGTCACTCACCTGGAACCTTCTCGTTTGTGATTTTCAAGCCTAATTGTACAGAAGAGTCACCTGATTATCTTACTAAAAATGCAGTACCCTATTGGCTATACCCGGAGATTCTGCCTTAGTACATCAGAGATAGGACTTGAGAATCTATAATAACAAGTATCTTAAGTATCTCTGATGTAGCTAACCCATTTATGCCAGAAGTTGCAAATACTGTTTTGTGAAAAGTCAGAACTTGGTGATGACCTTGAGCAGAAGGATTTGAATAACTCCCACAAGCTTAGCGTTCCATAATGGAACACTAGGCATAAATGAGCTAATATGGGAGAACCACATTTAGAAATATAGTGCTCTGAGACAGTGTGCTCTCAGCTTTACCAGCTATATTATTTCCCCATTATTTTTTTTAAAGGGAGCTTTGCTCTCTAATTAAAACAAAAAAGTTTTTTAGAGTGTTTGTCATATTTGTGGAGGGATAGTATATTTCCTAGCTTTGAATGGTATCACAAAGGTTAAGATTGACAGATTAGAGTACATAAAAATCAACACAGTGAAAATAACTAAAGTATGGCAGTTGACCAGAAAAGCTTGCATACGTTTAGGAGACAAGGGTTTGTAGTTAAAGCACATAAAGTGATTATTCAAATTTATAAGGAAATTATTAAGATTCCAGTAGATAAATGCAAAAATAAACATGCATTTTTTTAAAATTCAAAGAAGTGCAAATTAACCTTTGGATTGTATTTCATGCTTAGTAAAGCAGTAAAATCGAAAAATGTCTAGGTCCTATAATATTGGTTAAAATTGGTGTATGTTTCCATTTGTGATAACTGTGAACTTGGTAGAAATTAGCTTGGTCATATGTCTCAAAATATAGAACATTGGCCAGGCGCAGTGGCCCACGTCTGTAATCCTAGCATTTTGGGAGGCTGAGGCGGGCGGACCATGAGGTCAAGAGATGGAGACCATCCTGGCCAACATGGTGAAACCCTGTGTCTACTAAAAATACAAATATTAGCTGGGTGTAGTGGCGCGCGCCTGTAGTACCAGCTGCTTGGGAGGCTGAGACAAGAGAATTGCTTGAACCCAGGAGGTGGAGGTTGCCGTAAGCCGAGATCACGCCACTGCACTCCAGCCTTGTGCCTGGTGACAAAGCAAGACTGGGTCTCAAAATAAATAAATAAATAAATAAATAAAAGTGTAACATTGATGATCTTCTCTGATCCCAGTGACATCAGTCTTAAAAATTTGTTTTAGGAACGTGATTTAATAAAAACAAAAATATACATGTGTAAATGTCCAATTGGAAATTGAATAAATGTGGAATGAGTGAATTTTTTCATAAAATATTGTACAGCAATATAATACACTATTACACAGCATGAACTATGAAGACTTATGCTGATACATAAAGGAAACAGTATCTAAAAGATATTTCTGGTTAAAAAATGGGTGCAAAATCCTTACTTTCAACATTTTATAGTGATTATTTCCTATTATACTGAAAAGTTAAAAGAATATGGTGAATATCCATATACCCATTACTTACATTCTACCATTAACATGGTGTTATATTTTAACAATCTGCCTTAATGTTTTTCTTTTTTTTTTTCATTAAAGGTTTAACTTTCCTCCCGCTATCAAGAAATAATGTGTTGCTGTCTTGAGAAATTTTTGATTAATGGGTAACTTTTAAACTTCTGTTGAGGTTCAGAATGGTTTCTTGTAAGTTTGCGTATGGCCACCAGGTGTAGCTCTGGACCCACAGCATTCAGAGATAAGCATCTGCAGGGAGAGTTTTAGGAAGCGCAACTTCTAAATAAAATCTAACTTGATTTGTTTATTTGGGTGAGGGAGAGTACAATAAATTTAACCTTCATTAAGATCTGAAGTAATTAAATAAACCTTGATGTAGAATAAAATCCTGCTTCCTTGAAGGATTCCAAGGATTTGATTTAGGTTATATGTTTTCTTTATTGTTCAGAAAGCTTGCACTGTGTTTTCTCTTACCTGGAGTGTGACTTTCTTACTCCACGGCTTCAAGGTAAAATGTTTTGGCTTATGGAGCAAACATGTTTATGTTATCAGCTGTTTTAAATGTCAATTTTAGAAATATTTGAGCTAGTCATGAACATGCAAATATTCAGAATTTTTTTTGTATAAGAAAAACTCATCACAACTTGAATTTTTCTTTAGTGTAATTATTTGATTAATGTCTATATCTTTTTAAACATAAATCCCATAGGTTTGAAACTGTAGCAGTGCCAGGCATTCAGTAAATATTTGTTGAATGAATAAATGGAAACAATGATTTGAAATCAACTGAAGGCTATTTTGTAAAAATTGGTAAATCTACATCTTAAGAATGTGCTTGTTTCATTTTTAAATTTTCTTTTAATAGGATCAATTTTAAATAATCTTTACAGTTTTAAAATAGCTCCTAGAAGAAAGTATTTTTCTGGTTTTAGTTGTGAAAAATAGCTATTTTTAAAGGAGAGTAGAGCCTTAAACTACTTAAATAGATTTTAATAATCAATTTTAACCAAAAAGACTTTTTCTTTTTCTTCCCCTTTAAGAAATCTGGGTTTTTTTCTATGTAGGGTGTCATCAACTTCCCATTTGTTTCTACCTACCAGAAAATAAAATCATAGAGGCAAAAATCCAATAATATGGTCAAGTAAATTAACTACTGGAATAACCAGGAGAAAGAGAGATTTATTAATCTGTATTTGAAACACTAGTTTTTTTTTTTTTTTTTTTCCATAAAATGAAGCTATTTAGAGTAAAAGGTCTTGGGAGAATTTTAGTGTAAGTAAAGGAGGTGTCTCAAAAAATTTAGTGTTATGCTTTTGAATATCTGATAGGATGGTGAAAAGTTTCGTCAAAGGAGAAGACGAACAAATATTAGAGCTGTTGTTTTTAGGACTCCTGTTTTACAGGAAAGGAAAGATTCCAGAGAAACAACATCACAAATTTACCTACCTCAAGAATTAAATTATTGACTTACTATTTTTATAATTGTATTCTGCTTTTACATATCTTTCAAATGATACTTACTTACAAGGAAGAATCATACATTTAAGGACTGAGACTTTGATGCTCTTTTTTCCCTTCATTTCCTTGAAAGGTAAGTAATGTCTATATTGCATTATCTGCCTTGTGTACCTTCTCTTTCTTCTTTTCTTTCCTCCCTCCTCTTTCTTTTCTTTTTTCTCCTTGCCCCCCATTTTTCCATTAAATTGCTGATATTCTGGAAACATAAAATATTTATTGAAAAAGTTAATATTAAGGTACCAAGCTATTAGCATCATGTTTTCATAACTGCCCCAAAATATTATACAAATTGATGTTTTGACATTTATTTGCTTTTCCTTGAACGTCATGTTTCATTTTTATCTGATAGTAGTTCCATTTGTGGCGAACAACTGGTAACTGTAAATTACAATTGCTATGACAAACTGCAAGTATAATTTTGATCATGATTATTGTACTTGCCTGAGTCATGGCTTGCATCATCTTATGCCATCCGATCTATGATTCACAAAATTTTATTTCACTACATCCTTTTTAACCCTCCACATAAGCATCAGGCGTAGCAGATAAATACGTGATGAAAATTTGTTTCAGAGAGAAATCTAGATAATTTTGGGGGGTTGCTATAAATTTTTTCAAGCGTTTTTCATTTTCTTTAAAGCAAACAAAACCTTATTCCCTATTAAATGATGACTTTTCCTTCATTTCATAATGTGTTTAAAGTCATGCTTACGGGTTATTTTAAAATAGATTAACTAAGTAATGTGCTTGACAAAATTGTTTCATTGTACTTTTACACATTGTAAAGGGATGTGGTTTGTTGTAACATGAAAGGAGCACATTTAGAGTGAAAATCTGAGCCCAAGTAGCCATATATAACATTGATGTAATTAGGTAAACTCTCAGACCCTGATACAACATTTGATTTAAAAGCACACTTTGGGCCGGGCGCGGTGGCTCAAGCCTGTAATCCCAGCACTTTGGGAGGCCGAGGCGGGTGGATCACGAGGTCAAAAGATCGAGACCATCCTGGTCAACACGGTGAAACCCCGTCTCTACTAAAAATGCAAAAAATTAGCTGGGCCTGGTGGCACGTGCCTGTAATCCCAGCTACTCAGGAGGCTGAGGCAGGAGAATTGCCTGAACCCAGGAGGCAGAGGTTGCGGTGAACCGAGATCGCGCCATTGCACTCCAGCCTGGGTAACAAGAGCGAAACTCCGTCCCAAAAAAAAAAAAAAAAAAAAAAAGGAAGCACACTTTGGCTGTCAGTTGAATCTATTACTTTCAATTCTCATCTTCTTTAAAAATGTATAGAGTCTGGAAATATTATATTGTTTCATAATTAAAGGCTGTGTAGAATCAGTTAGCACAGTGCATGAGGTGGGCTGGGTACCAGGGATTTCACCTACAGTATCTAATCTCCACAACAGCTCTTTAAAAGTGTAACTGTTACTCCTTTTTTAGGAGGAAGGAAAGTGAGGCACAATAGACTAGATTCTTGGCAAGAATCACATTGATTGTAATTGAAATTACGTGTAGGACACTGGATAGATATTGAAGGCACCTCAGTGCCTAAGAGGTATAA
Organism: Sapajus apella; assembly: GCF_009761245.1. Classification (NCBI taxonomy): domain Eukaryota; kingdom Metazoa; phylum Chordata; class Mammalia; order Primates; family Cebidae; genus Sapajus; species Sapajus apella. Next base: position 13,299,407 of record NW_022436959.1, on the reverse strand, counting down.
ATCGTTGTCCTAGAGAGTCTTCAGTATGGTTGTTGAGGCAAGACATATCTGTGAAAACAAAATGAGACAAGAAGCACTTTCTAAGTGCCACTAATCCTAAAATCGTATCTTCCAGCAAAAGTGAATCAATCATAGGGTCAGCAAATCTATCAAAGGCTCTGTATCTTAGTAGAGGAGTGTAAAATGAAATGCAGCTCTACTATTTTTGTAAATCTGTTCACTGCCCTTACATTTTTGACAGAGTTAAAATGTAGATTATTCTCCCTTATTATTTTTTTGTTGAAGTGGCGTGGAAGGATAGCTTATGTACAGTACAGGAAATGTTCTTACCCTAGGTATCAAGCCATATATTACTTAACTAATTTGGTAAATTAGAAGTTTGCTATTTTCAAGTTTACAGATCATTTTCTTGAATGACTGGTAGATTAACTGTATACATGTGAAGGAATATATTTTTACCTCTGCATGGTTTTTTTCTTTTTAATCAAAATGTTCTATAGGAATATGGTCTCTTTAATAGAAATGGTTTGTAATTGAAGCTAATTTTTCAGGCTAAAGCCACTGCTAAGGGACCATCTCTGTAGAGCTAGTAACTTCAATATAGAATATGAAATTGACAGTTCTAGCTTGAGTAAGATATTAATGTGAGCTAACTACACCAATTTGAGGAAAAACAGGCATAGTAGATATGCTTGATGGTTTTTGCTTTCACTCTTTATTATTATCAGAGCTTGGGAGAAAGGGAGGCACTCTAATTGACAGAGGCACTATAACATGTGGTAGGATTCAAAAGAAGGGTTGCCCTCAGTGGCCCCAAACTTTATATTTGTTACGTACTTTTGCAGAGTAGAATTTTTGGCAGATCATTTGAGGGACTTAGAAGATTGATAGGATTTTTTAAAGTTTTGGCAAATAGAAAAGGTACATTACAGTTATTGCACATTTCATGATTGTGGTTTAAGGCTGTGAACCATTTTGTCTGCATTTTCCCGCATACTGAGAGGCATTCAGTTATCACATTTTCTAGTAAATCATGTACTTTTTTGATCACTGACCAGATGCTGCATCATGTCTCTTACAGCTAACTTGGAGCAAGTTGTATCTTCTCTGAATTAAACTTGTGTATAACCTAAAGTCTAATATACCTTGTTGTAGCAGTATGTATCCTTATATCCTTCCTTGCAGCAAAAATAAATTTTGCGTGTGTGATGGCTCCTCTGTGAAGGATTGGTAGTACACTAATGAGCTGTACCACCAATTAAGATAATCTTACACAGCAAGGAATGAAGAGAGCAATGGGTGCTGAGACAAAGAAACAGTTGGCCTCTAGTAATAAAGAAGCTGGGGCCTTTGAAGACTATAGCACCCTGGAAGTTGAAAATCAATTTCTGGGTAGAACTTCTGACAATGTGAGGATTCTAACTGAGTTGACAAAGGAATACTTGATTATTTCTGTATTGCTTTTAAAAATGAACAAATGGTAGTAAGTTATTCCTTAGACCTTTTTTGTTACTTAAAGTTATGTATTTTTAATTATTAAAAGTATACCATATATATTGAAAACTTAGAAGAGTCGGAATAAGAGAAAATGAAATACCACATTTCAATCACCTAAAAAATTTTTTTTTCACATTCGAGTGCTTTTCTTTCCATTTTTTATCCATGCATAGCTTTTCTTTTCTTCTTTTTTAAAAATACCTTGTTGTTATGATATTGTATATATAATTTTTTTACAGTATAGGTTAAGCCTATACTGTAGCTATTTTTTCATATTATAAAGTCTGCATAAGTCTTTTAAAATGAGTTTAAAGGTATTCTTTAAATATGCCATAGGCCACTTAATTTCATGAATATTTTTTGTTTAGCCACTGGGGAAGCTAGGAAGCAGTAGCAGGGTTAGGTTAGTTGGGTGACCTGGATGTAGGAGAGGGTGGAACAGGAGTCTGGATTCCAAACTTAAGTTACTAAAGCTCCCCAAATTAACAGAATTTAGCAGCAACCCAAAGATTGAAGTTTAGGACAAGATTTCCTTTTCTTTCTTTTTTTTTTTTTTTTTTTGATTTTTAATTTAATTTTATTTTACTTTAAGTCCTGGGATACATGTGCTGAATGTACTTTAAGTTCTGGGATAAATGTGATGAACTTAAAGTAAAATATCTTTTTACAAAGTTATACATGTGCTGTGATGGTTTGCTGTACCTCTCAACCCGTCATCTAGGTTTTAAGCCCTGCATGCATTAGGTATTTGTCCTAATTCTATCCCTCCCCTTTCTCCCTACCACCCGACAGGCCCCGGTGTGTGATGTTCCCCTCCCTATGTCCATGTGTTCTTATTGTTCAACTACCACTTACGAGTGAGAGCATGTAGTGTTTGGTTTTCTGTTCCCATGTCAATTTGCTGAGAATGATGGTTTCTAGCTTCATCCATGTTCCTGCAAAAGACATGAACTCATTTCTTTTACAGTTGCATAGTATTCCATGGTGTATATGTGCCACATTTTCTTTTATCTAGTCTATCATTGATGGGTTCCAAGTCTTTGCTATTGTAAATAGAGCTGCAATAAACATACGTGTGCATGTGTCTTTATAGTAGAATGATTTATAATCCTCTGGGTATATACCCAGTAATGGAATTGCTGGGTCAAATGGTATTTCTGATTCTAGATTCTTGAGGAGTCGTCACACTGTCTTCCACAGTGATTGAAAACTAAATTACACTTCTACTGACAGTGTAAAAACATTCTTATTTCTCCACATCCGCTCCAGCATCTATTGTTTCCAGACTTTTTAATGATCACCTTTCTAACTGACGTCAGATGGTATCTCATTGTGGTTTTGATTTGCATTTCTCTAATGACCAGTGATGATGAGCTTTTTTATTTTCATTTGTTTGTTGGCTGCATAAATGTCTTCTTTTTTTGGGGGTGGGGAGAAAAGAAAAAACGAAAAAGAAAAAAGAGAAAGAAAAAGAATGAAAGAGAGAAAGAGAAAGAGAAACAGGGAGAGAGAACAGGAGTCTGCTTTATTGCCCAGGCTAGAATGCAGTCTAAAAATGGGTATTGAAAACCTCTTTTATGCCAATAATTGTGCTTAACAATGGAGACAGGAAGGAATAAGGGAGGAAAATAACAAACAAGCAGCCAACCAATATTTCTTTTAAACCTGTGAAATGCTATGCAATTACTGAGGAGTGATTTACTTCCAATTATGTAGTCACTTTTAGAGTAGGTGTGATGTACTGATAAGAATGTATGTTTTGTGGATTTGAGGTGGAAAGTTCTATAAATATTTATTAAGTTTACTTGTTCTGGGTGTGAGATCAAGTCCTGGATATCCTTGTTAATTTTCTGTCTCGTTGATCTAATATTGACAATGTGATGTTAAACTCTTACACTATTGTTGTGTGGGAGTCTAAGTCTCTTTATAAGTCATTAAGAACTTGCCTTATGTATCTGGGTGCCCCTGTATTGGGTACGTATGTATTTAAGATCGTTAGCTCTTCTTGTTGCATTGATCCTTTTACCATTATATAATGTCCTTCTTTGCCTCTTTTGATCTTTGTTGCTTTAAAGTCTGTTTTATCAGAGGCGAGAATTGCAACTACTGCTTTTTATTTATTTATTTATTTTGCGTTCCATTTGGTTGGTAAATCTTCCTCCATCCCTTTGTTTTCAGTCTTTGTGTATCCTTGCATGTGAGATGGGTCTGGATGCAGCCTACCGATGGGTTTTGGCTTTTTATCCAATTTGCCAGTCTGTGTCTTTTGATTGGGGCATTTAGTCGATTTAAATTTAGGATTAATAATAATATATGTGAGTTTAATACTACCATTTGATGCTAGCTGGCTGTTTTGCCCATTAGTTGATGTAGATTCTTCATTATGTTGATGTTTTTTACCTTTTGGTATATTTTTGGAATGGCTGATACTGGTTGTTCCTTTCTATGTGTAGTGCTTCTTTCAGAAGCTCTTGTAAAGCAGGCCTGGTGGTGATGAAATCTCTGAATACTTGCTTGTTCACAAAGGATTTTATTTTTCCTTCACTTATGAAGCTTAGTTTGGCTGGATAGGAGATTCTGGGTTGAAAGTTCTTCTCTTTAAGGATGTTGAATATTGGCCCCCACTCTCTTCTGGCTTGTAGGGTTTCTGCTGAGAGATTTGCTGTGAGTCTGATAGACTTCCCTTTGTGGGTAACCTGACCTTTCTCTCTGGCTGCCCTTAGCATTTTCTCCTTCATTTCAACCCTGGTGAATCTGACAATTATGTGCCTTGGGGTTGCTCTTCTTGAGGAATATCTTTGTGGTATTCTCTGTATTACCTGGAGTTGAATATTGTCCTGCCTTGCTAGGTTGGGAAAATTTTCCTGAATAATATCCTGAAGAATATTTTCCAACTTGGATTCATTCTCTTCGTCATTTTCAGGTACACCTATCAAACGTAGATTAGGCCTTTTCACATAGTCCCATATTTCTTGGAGACTTTGCTCATCCTTTTTACCTTTTTTTCTCTAATCTTGTCTTCTCGTTTTATTTCATTGAGTTGGTCTTCTACCTCTGATATCCTTTCTTCTGCTTGATCAATTAGACTGTTAAAACTTGTGCATACTTCACAAAGTTCTCATATTGTGTTTTTCAGCTCCATTAATTCACTTATATTCCTCTCTAAATTGTCTATTCTCGTTAGCATTTCGTCAAACCTTTTTTCAAGGTTCTTAGTTTCTTTGCATTTGGTTAGAACATGTTCTTTTAGCTCACAGAAGTTTCTTATTATTCACCTTTTGAAGCCTGATTCTGACAATTCATCAATTCTAGTTCTGTGAAGAAAGTCAAAAATTTACATGGAAAAGTAAAGGATTAAGAATAGTCAAAATAATTTTGAAAGAAAAGATAAAAGTTGGAGGACTTCCCTGATTTCAAGGCTTATTGCAAACTTATAATAATCAAGAGTGTGGTATTAGCATTAGGATAGAAACTTGTAGGTCAGAAGACAATGGAGAGTTTAGTTTCACACAATTTTGTCAGTTGCCTTTTTTTCTTGTTTGTTAAGAGAAAGGGTATTGCTATATTGCTGAGGCTGGCCTTGAACTCCTGGGCTCAAGCCATCCTCCCACCTTGGCTTCCACCTCCCAAGTACCTAGGACTATAGGTGCTGGCCACCACACCCAGCTTAGTCAATTGTCTTTTGTTAAAAATGCCCATGTAATCCTATCAGGAAAGGCAATTTTTCCAAAAAATGGTACTGAACATTTGGATGCCATTTGAGAAAAAATAATGAACCTTTGCTATTATCTGATAACATACACCAAACTTAACTTTAAAGGAATGATAGACTTAAATGTGAATGTCAAAATTCTAAAACTTCTGGGGACAAGATAAAAAAAAATCTTCGTTTTTGCGACCTTGGGGAAGGCAAGTATTTCTTAGAACACAAAAATCATCAACCATTAAAAAATTGATAAAATGGACTTTATTACATTAAAAACATTGTCCTTCAAAAGATAGTGTTTTGAAAATGAAAGGGCATACACACCATAGACTAGTAGAAAATATTCACAGTCCATCTACTTGACAAATAACTTGTATTCAAAATAAACAAGGAGCATTTACAACTCAATGTTGAGAAGATAAACAACCCAAAACATTTTTTAAAGGGGCAAAATATTTTAAAAGACATTTCACAAAGAGGATAGACAATTATACATCAATTAGAAAGGATTCAAATTGAATCCAAAAGGCTGACAATGCCACATATTGGCAAGAAGTTGGAGCTTCTGGGAATGTACAATACTGCAGCCACTTTGAAAAATGGAGTGGCAGTTTCTTTTTTTTTTTTTTTTTTTTTTTTTTGGGACGGAGTTTCGCTCTTGTTTCCCAGGCTGGAGTGCAATGGCACGATCTCGGCTCACCGCAACCTCCGCCTCCTGGGTTCAGGCAATTCTCCTGCCTCAGCCTCCCGAGTAGCTGCGATTACAGGCACGCGCCACCAGGCCCAGCTAATTTTTTGTGTTTTTAGTAGAGACGGGGTTTCACCACGTTGACCAGGATGGTCTCGATCTCTTGACCTCGTGATCCACCCGCCTCGGCCTCCCAAAGTGCTGGGATTACAGGCTTGAGCCACCGCGCCCGGCCTGGCAGTTTCTTATAACATACACTTACCATACAAACCATTAACTCCTCACCTTAATAAAACTCAGAAAAGTCATTTCCTATGTTTATGTAACTATAATTTGATTATTTTATTCTGTCTTAAAACCAGATGTGTCAAAGTGAAAGTAAGTTAGACAGCTGTGGAGAGAATACTGGCTTGTCAGCTGGCTTGGAAGACAGCTGGCCTCACAGGGGGCACACTGCTCCCTGCATATGCCTAGTGAGCTTTTCTCCTTAATTTCTCCATTCTCCATTGCACCATGCTGCCTCCCCCCATCTTTGTGGTCTTGTAAATTCAAAATACATCCCCAAAGATTTTTAAGTCATTTCTCCACCATGTGCCCAGCAGTATGCCAAATACTGGGAACACAGGTTAGAGCACAATTGTGATCTATTACTGTCCTCACAGCAGAGGACAGACATTGTCATAACAGGTAAGATTTGTTCCTCATTAGGGATGTAAATGTATTGTGACTACAGTATTATAAAAAATCAATGATTTCTTTTGCACTGCCACTGAGATGAGAGAAGAAGGCAGGAAGTGGTCTCTTCTTGTATGTAATTAGTTTGTCACATTTCACCCCACAATCCTTTCTATGATAGTACTTGGAATTGCAAAATGGATATCTATCCAATAGGAAGTAGCCATTGGACTTTAATAGACCACCAGTCTTTTCTAGAATCTGGCTTTTAGGAAGCATATGAATATTTCATAATTGAATTTTGATGGTAATAGCTTTGGCAACCCTGAGGGTGAAAGCCCATTTGCAATGCCAAGTTCCATCTTATGGGTAGTCTCTCTTCTGAATTCTTTTTCACCTTCAAGCCACTCTTTTAAAAAATGATCTCACAGTCTCTATTTTTGTCTCTATCATCTCTACCTCTATATCTGTCTTCAGTTCTCTCTCTCTCTATCTCTATTATCTCTACCTTTCCTGAGATTTTAAGACTAGAGGAAAGCTGATCTAATGAAACTAGGATATCTATTGTGGACGAAGTGAGGGAATGTATTCTCTTTCTGAATCCACAGGGGGTGTAGTTTTAAGGGCAATAACTTCCCAGTGCCATGCCCCCCTCACATCTCTCTCCATCTGGGAGATTAAATGGTTTATGTTTAAATTTCGTGGGCACGGGGGAAAAAACTAAGAGTCAATCACCCCAGCAGAAGTTTAAAGGAACTCCTTTCATTGCCCAGAGGGATTTGGGGAGGTGGGAATTTCTCCCAGGATAAATTCCCCTGCTCCTTCACCTACACCGGATTTCCAGCTCTCTGAAATCCCCTCCCACATTGTGGGAGCTCTCTTTCCCCTCCTGGATTTCCCCTCTGGGTTCTCCTTTCACACTCTCTTGTGGAAGCCTGTCTTCTCCTGCTAAACTCCATCTCTTCCACTCAGTGTGGAAGCTGCTTTTTTTCTCCTGGATTCCATTTTTCTGAATTCTCTCACTCAGTGTGAGAGCTGTTCCTTTCTCTCTCCTTCTCCTGTTTCTCTCTCTAAATAAATCACTTTCTACAAGCACTTTTGAGTCTGGCATTTACTGCACGTTGCGCTGTGGTCCCTTCTCTCATTCTTGAGAAGGCAGGAGACCAAGAACCTGGAGAAATGTCCTCTCAGGGGAGCTGAGGGCTCCCTCCACCCTTGAATCCAATATAACAGAAGCATTTACATATTTAAAAGTTGTTAAACAACAACTATTACATGTTAAATATTTTGTTTCCTGGTCCTTTCAAAATAACTTTACTTGTGAGGTTTCAGTAGCCTGGTGATGACAAACAGATTTGAAGCTACATTTAAGATATAAAGAGTATGGAGGAAAAGATAAGAGTATGGTAGGAAAGTTTCACTGCTGCTTGTAAAAAATTTTTGTGCTTTTTGAAACATGCGTTACAGCAAAGTATTCACTGCTTTTTAAAAACATGTTTTTTTTTTCCCCTGGTTGTCTAGTGGTAAAGAAATAAAAAAAAATAAAAACACATTTTCCCCAAGTATTCAATTATGAAAAATTTTAATTATACTGTAAAGTTGAATTTTGTAGTAAACACCAATATACCCAACTCTAAATTCTGTGATTGACATGTTTACCATACTTGCTTTATCCACTCTCTAATCCATTTTGTTTTTGATTCATTTCAGAATAAATTGTTTAAAAATACTTTTGGTATAATTTCATAGGAGGGACTAGAGAACTTGTACTGTAGTCTACTATGCTAAGTAGCTTTATTCCTTTAGATCCACATTTTACTCCTCCACTCTTAGCTCTATGCTGTGGAAGCTGATTACATCAATGAGTTTCTTTAACCTCTTGTGTCTGGCTGGATTTAATAGAGAATGCCAGTAGGAAATTAGAGGTAGGAAGGCAAGAAAAGTTGGATTACTTAACTCCCACTTTTCCTCTCTGCATGGTTGCTGGTGACTGCCTATATCCCTCACATAGAAGGCCTTGACTCTTGACATTTGATTGGGTTTCTTGCTCACACCTTTATAAAAATGTCCTTTATTAAACTCTCCACAAGTTATCTTAATTATAGTGTGTCATCTGTTTCCTGCTGGGACCTTGACTAATACAATTATGTTGAGGCTAAATTGACTTCAGAGGATTAAGAGTTTGCTTTAGTCTGGATCATCAAGGATGGCTCTACAGAGGAGATGGTAATTTGGATGGGTCCCAAAGGATAGAAAGGGGTAGGGTAGTTAGAGATGAGTGGGAAGTGTTCATAGAGAGTGGGATGATGAACCATATTATGATGTGGAGGGGTGAGCACCAGGTATGTGTTGGATAAGTAAAAAACTAATTTGATTAAAGTAGGAGGTTTGTGAAGGAAGATCTTGAGTTGGAATCAGATCATGCACAGTCTCAAATACCAGGCCAGAGAGTCGTTTTTTTATACTGCAGTCTTTGAGGTTCCACTTTAAAAGTGAAGCAACATGGTCAAAAAAAGTGTTTTCTGATCCATAACCTGGTATTGGATAACTAGTAGAGGCATGGAAAGGACTCAAGAGACAACAGTTTAGGCTTGAAGTAATTAGGATGTAGATTATAATGGTGCCATGGAAATGAAAAGAAAGGGACACATTCTAATGGATGGAATGAGAGGGCATGGTGCCTGGTTGAGTAAGGAACTTAAGGGAGACACAGGAGTCAAAGAAGATTTGCTTTGGAGGATAGTGATACCATGGAGAGAAACAGAAATATCAGGAGGAAGAAGTGATTTTGAGGAGGTCATAGCCTTACCTTTAGGCAGGCTAAATATGTAATGACATAACGTCTGAATGGAAATAATTGGCAGGCAGAGAGAAAAGATGAACTTGAGTGTGAGTAGAGAAGTGAGAGCTGAAGGCCTTGTCCTGGGAGTTGTCTGCTTAGAAAAGGAAAGTGGAGAGAGAAATGATTCATTCTATAAGGTAGATTTTATTGACTCCACTTTATAGATGAAGACGAGGGACTCAGAGACTAAGTAAACTTGCTCAGTTGCAAAGTGGCAGAGCTGGGACATAAACTGAGGTCCAAATACTCCAACACCCAAGAGCTTTCTCAACTATTTATTCTCTCAGAGGTAGGATTAAAGCTACAAGAGCAGGGAAAAAACCTCCCAGAGAAAATGTATAGCAAGAGGATCAGTGGACTAAGAAACTAACCCTAGGAGGGTTAGTCAGGACTCCTCTGGTTGCCAGTGACAGAAATCGAATTGAAATGGTTTCAACAATTAATTGGACCTTATTGGCTTCTTAAACAACCATAGGAAGTACAAGAGGTCATGGATGGGTCAAGGATGATGATGATGATGAGAAAGACCACTGGGTTCAGTTATTAGGATGGTGGTTTTTAATCTTTTGAGAATTTGATGGATTCTTTCACCAGAATAAAAGGTCATATACCAGACATTTAAAATTTTGCATTCATTTAGGGTTTTATAATTTACAACTTAATTCTTGGGTTGGTGTACAATTTCTGTAGCACCGAAGGAACAGAAGTGAGATTTAATGGAATTATAGGGAGAGAGTATGATTGTCAACTCAGCTAGGCCATGGTCTTCAGATATTTGGTCAAACATTACTTTAGATGTTTCTTTGAAAGTATTCTTTGATAAGTTTAACATTTAAATTAATAGATTTTAAGTAATGCAGATTACCATACATAATGTGAGTAGGCCTCCTCTGATCAGTTAAAGGCCTTAATGAAAAAAAGACAAGAAGAGGGGATTCTGCCCACTGAATTGCCTTCGGACTTTAACTGCAGCCCATCTCTAGCCTGCTAGCCTGTCCTTCAGAGTTTACTATCATATGAGCTAATTTCTTAAAATCAATCTTTCTCTCTGTAGAGCTAGCTAGATCTACAGTATATCTGTATCTGTTTCTATATATCTTTTGGGTTGTTTCTCTGAAGAATCATGATTAATACAGGGAGCATATGGAGAAAAATGAGGGATAATATTTGTATGCTGCTCTTTTGAGAAGTTTAAGGGGGAAATGAAAGAAAACAGCCATAACGCAAAAGGGGAAATGTTGTTTTCAGGAATGTGCTACATGAAAGGTAAATATAAACACTATAAGAAGTAATAAAAAGCTGATTAAGTTTGGCATATGCCAGAACTGTACTGATATGAAATAGAAGTGCAGATTCTGTTGGATAGGAGAGGCTGAGAAATCTCAAGACTAAAGGACCTTACCAACAGAGGTGGAATATGATCACTAAAGCTGGCTGTAAAGGATGGAGTGGTGAGCAAAACCATTATCTATGAAGTTTGAAAGTAGTAGGAAGTATGTATGTGGGGAGTTATGGTGTTAGGTTGTATTACTTGGGACCCAGACTTGGCTGCCATTACACAGGCCCAAAATAACAATGACTAAGGACAGAGGTTTATCCTCTTTCATGTAGCAATCTGAACATAAATAAAGATACAATGAAGTTTCATGGAGTTAGGGACTGAAACTCCTCTCTTGCTGCCAGTCATCTGTAGCTTGTACCCTCATCTGCACGATCAAAGATTGCTCACCACTTTTATGTTTACAGTTGATAAAGAAGAAAAAAAGGGAGGGGTGTATTTTTTCTTTTTACGACAATGTTCCAGAAGTTGTACACATAACCCTCAATCGTGGCTATAGGAGGACACATGAGTGGTCATGTGCAAGGGAGATTGAGATTGCTTTTTTTTTTTACCTGGGTAACTATGTGTCCAGATGAAACTGAGTATTCTATTAATAAGGGAAGTAGGAGAGAATGAGTACTGGAGGATAGGTAATAGTATATTCCACATGATGATAAATAGTAGCAACAGTGATTTGAGGAGAATCATATACAAGAATGGTTTCTATGTCAAGAAATGAGATATATGTGTAAATTTTATGGTTCTAAAATGGTGTTAGGAGTGAGCATGAGACCAGCTTCTCTCATCCTCTTACATGAAGTTGGATAACATGGAACCTCTGTAGATAAATGTACTTTAAAATGATAGTATCCTCATGGATAGTCAAGAAAGGAGTAAGAAAGGTAGGAAGAGTAGTCCTTAATGATTTCCATTGGACATACATTCCACCTTTCCCTCAAAAAACTTTCTACAAGGTATTTAGAAAATTGTGGTCACAATGAAAATAATTCACAATGAAAAAATTGTGAAAATTAAAATTTTAAAGCCTAAATTATGACACACCTACCAAAATGGCTGCAATAAAAAAGATAGACAAAAAGTGTTGGCAAAGACGTGGAGAAATGAGAACCCTCACACAAATTTCTGGTGGGAATGTAAAATGTTGTAGCTGTTTTGGAAAACAGTCTGACAGTTCCTAAAAAGGTGAAATGTACCATGTGACCCTACTCAAGATATGCAACCAAGATAAATAAAAGCACACATACATACAAACACATGTACACAAACTTGTCTGTGAATGTTCATTCATATCAGAATTATTTGTAATAGCTAAAAAGTAGATGAATCTAAATGTCCATCAACTGACAAATGAATAAATAAAATGTGGCCTATCCATACAGTGGAATATAATTTGGTTACAAAATTAAATCAAGTACTGATACATGCTATAACATAGAATAATGTTGAAAACATGCTAAGTGAAAGAAGCCAGTTACAAAGACTGCACATAGTATAATTTCATTCATATGTAATATCCAGAATAGGTAAATTCATAGAAATGGAAAGTATATTAGTGGTTTCCAGGGAACTGGGGAACAGGGATAAATGAAGAATTACTGCTAATCCATGTGGAGTTTCTTTTTGGAGTGATGAGAATGTACTAAAATTGATTTATGTCTGTGGTTAATACAACTCGATGCTAAAAACCATTAGATGATACACTATATGGTATATAAATTATATGTCAATAAAGCTTTTAAAAATAGCTAAGAGGTTCAGCTATTTGTAAATGTTTTCATTATAATAAAAATAAAGGCAAAGAAGAAACCATAAACACTGGGAATAATTGGTCAAAAGTCACCAGTGAATCAAGGTACCTTGGCTTGTAATGGCTATTCAAGACTGTAGACTGTGATAATACTCTTAACACTGTGCAAATAGAAGTAGGCTTTAGGAAAAAGGAATGTGCTAAAAGATTATTTTCAAAAAAGGGTAAAATTATTTTTATACAGATATGAAAATGATTATGTATTGAAGACTTAGCTCATTCAGTGAAGGGACTAGGCAGATGTTAGAACTAGTTGGAAAGGGAATTCAAAGAGTAGACATACTTATACATAGTTGTAAAACAACTCAAAGATAACAAGGCTAGAATCGGATAATCTGGCACAGTGTGATGTATGTAGACTGTACTCAGGAAGGAAAGGCTAGAATCAGATGACCTGGAGGTGTATCCTCTAGACAATGCATAGTATTATATTGAGACATACATTTTCTTCCTCTCTACAGATGTTTGCCTCAAAAAATTCACAATGCGGAAGGCAGGCTTTGGCAGAACTAGGGTAAGTAGGAGTGACAGCAGAAAGGACATAAACATTCAACATTTTGTGCCCAGTGGTGTAGACCTGACAGAAATGATGGAGGCATATAGTAGAGATAAGAGAAAGGGAGATTAATTATGACAGGAGGCAATAGCTAGAGGAGTGGAAGAACACAAAATAGGGAAAAGAAGGATCATCTAGGTGGAGGAGAGGAGAGCTTAAATAGATGGACTTTGGTATATCCTTGATCAGATGGACATTGCCACAGAGTCAGTCCAGGCTAAATCACTGCTTTTAAAAGGCAAGCCTTAGTTGTTGCTTAAGAAGTGCTTCAAAAACAATGGCTGATTTTTCAAGTGGGCAATTGACCTAATAACTAGTTTGTCAATATCAGTTTACCAAATGATTAATTTGTCAGATAATTTAACAATTTGTTTCAGTTTTGGCATAACATTGACAAATTGCTCATTCAGTGAATTGATTTTCAGTGAATTGATCTGCATCCAGATTCTGACCCCACCGTGCAAACCAGTTTGCTAAAGTTGAGTTGACTTTTGTAAGCTACACTCTATAGTTATTAATTTATGCATTCACTGGCAGTTATTAAAGCACCTACTGTGTGTCTGGCACTATTTTAGGTGAGAAACTTCTGCCAGTAGATCTAAGAAAATGTTTTTATCCATTGTATATATAACACAGTTGATAAAGAGATCTTATTTCCATAAAAAGATTTCTGCCAAATATTAGAAAATTATAAGGACCTACCCAAAACAGGAGTTTAAATGGATAGTAACATGACAGTAAATGGGTGGTAATAAGACATGGGAAAGTAGCTATAAACCCTTATTTGTGGAGTCTTTTTTTTTTTTTTTTTTTTTTACCTCCGTTGTGCTAGGTAGACCTTTAAGGATTAATGAATGTACCACAGGAAGAACACAAAGGGTGAATAAGCTGGCTTTTAAAGTTCATGTGTAGGTTATTTGACTAGGGTAACCATTTTCCTTACAAAAATGGTGTTATAAAGAGGGATTTAAGTTCCTGGGTCAGTTCACAGCAGTTTGATCCACAGTGTAGCAGTGAGCATGTCAAGAGAGACAATGTATGTGTATTAGTCTGTTCTTGTACTGCTGTAAAGAAATACCTGAGACTGGCTGATTTATAAAGAAAAGAGGTTTAGTAGGCTCATGGTTCTGTAGGCTGTACACAAGGCATGATACTGTCATCTGCTCAGTGTCTGGGGAGGCCTCAGGAAACTTAAAATCATGGCAGAAGTCAAAGGAGGAGTGAGCACCTCACATGACCAGAGCAGGAAGAAGGGAGGCAGGGTTGAAAGTGCCACAAACTTCTAAACAACCAGGTCTAATGAAAACTTACTCACCGTTACAAGAACAGCACCAAGAAGATGGTGCTAAGCTATTCATGAAGGATCCATCCTGACGATGGAGTCACCTTCCACCAGGCCCACCTCCAACATTGGGGACTACAATTTGACACGAAATTTGAACAGGGACACAGATCGAAACCATATTATTCTGCCCCTCACACCACCCACCCTGGCCAAATCTTTTGTTTTTCTCACATTGAAAAATACAATCATGTCCCCCCAACAGCCCCCCAAAGTTCTAACTCATTCCAGCATGAACTAAAAAATCCAAAGCCCAAAGTCTCATCTGAGATAAGGCTAGTCCCTTCCACTTATGAGCTTGTAAAATAAAAACCAAGTTAGTTATTTCCAAAATGCAATGGGGATATAGGCATTGGGCAAATACTTCAATTCCAAAAGAGAGAAATCAGCCAAAAGAAAGGAGCTACAGACCTTATGCAAGTTTGAAACCCAGCAGAGCACTCATTAAACCTTAAAGCTCCAAAATAATCTCCTTTGACTCCATGTCCCACATCCAGGACACACTGGTGTGAGGAGTGGGCTCCCAAGGCCTTGGGCAGCTCTGCCCATATGGCTTTACAGGGGTCAGCTCCCACAACTTCCCTCATGAGCTGGTGTTGAGTGCCTGAAGGTTTTCCAGGCACATGGTGCAAATTGTTGGTGGCTCAACCAGGCACATGGTGCAAATTGTTGGTGGTTCTGGATGATTGTGGCCTTCTTATCATAGCTCCACTAGGCAGTGCCCCAGTGGGGGACTCTATGTGGGGGCTGCAACCCCACATGCAGCCTCTCTGCACTGCCCTAGTAGAGGTTCTCCATGAGGGCTCCACCCCTGCATCAGATTTCTACTTGGACATCCAGGCTAATTTCATACATCCTCTGAAATCTAGTCAGAGGCTCCCAGACTTCAATTCTTACACTCTGTGCACTCTCAGGAAGCCACTAAGACTTACAGATTGCATCCTTTAGAGCCATGGCCTGAGCTGTACCTTGGCCCCTTTGAGCCACAGCTGAAGCTGGAATGACTGGGTTGCAGGGAGCAGTGTCCTGAGGCTATGAAGGGTAGAGGGGCCCTAGGCCTGGCCCATGAAACCTCTCAGTCTTCTTAGGACTTCAGCTCTGTGATGAGAGGCGCTGCCATGAAGGCTGTCTGAAATGCCTTCAAGGTGTTGTCCCCATTGTCTTGGTTATCAGCACTTGCCTTCCTTTTACTTATGCAAATGTATTCAGCCTACATGAATTCCTCCCCAGAAAATGGACTTTTATTTTCTACATATGGCCAGGCTGAAAATTTTCCAAATTTTTACTCTTTGTTTTCTTTTTAAATATAAGTTCCAGTTTCAGATCATGTCTTTGTTCATGCATATAAACATAGGTTGTTAAAAGCAGCCAAGTCATTTCTTGAATTCTTTGCTACTTAGAAATGTATTCTGCCAGATATCCTAAATCATCACTCTTAAGCTCAAAATTCCACAGATCTCTAGAGCAGGGATATGATGCAGCCAGGCTGTTTGCTAAAGCATAGCAAAAGTGACCGGTTTCCACTAAGTTCCTCATTTCCATCTGAGACCTCTTAAGCCTGGACTTCATTGTCCATATCACTATCAGCATCTTGGTCACAACGATTTATTAGAACAAATCTGTATGAAGTTCCAAATTTCGCTGCATCTTCCATCTTCTGAGACTTCCACACTCTTCCAACCTCTGCCCGTTATCCAGTTTCAAAGCCAATTCCACATGTTCATATCTTTACAGCAGTGCCCCACTGTTCAGTATCAGTTTTTTGTATTAGTCTAGCCTCATGCTGCTATGAAGAAATACCTGAGACTGGGTGATTTATTAAAAAATGAGATTTAATTTGCTAATGGTTCTGCAGGCTGTGCAGGAGGCATGATAATGGCATCTGTTTAGCTTCTGAGGAGGCCTTAGAAAACTTACAATCATGGCGAAAGGGAAAAGGAAGCAAGCACTCCACATTCCAGAGCAGGAGGCAGGTGGAGGGAAGTGCCAGACACTTTTAAACAGCCAGATCTTGTGAGAACTCACTATCGTGATGACAGCACCAAGGGGGACAGTGTTAAACCATCGGAAACTGCCCTGATGATCCAATCACCTCTCACCACACCCCACCTCCAACATTGGAGATTACAACTGGTCATGAGATTTGGGCAGGGACACAGATCCAGACCATATCAGTGTGTTTGTGGTAAAAAGTAAGGATGTTGGAATCATTTAGGTCTAAATTTTAGCAGTTGGGTAATTACTTAAGTTCTCTGAATCATGTCTATAACTTGAGAATTATGTCTATCCAAAGTTATTGGTGATTGAAATGATATAACATGAAAATCCTGAAGGTATTTCCTATTTTTTGGAAGCTGACAAAACACTTTTGTGTTTCTTATTTCATGTTTTGTTGTTCATGTTGTGTTTTTCTGCATTCTTAAAAAGAAAACAGTAGTGTTTTAGTGACTCTGGTTCATCAGCTGCTTAGGTTATAATATGTTAAGTAGCACCCTCAGGAGCATTTTACTTGCAGAAGGCTAATTTCCTACACTAAGTGGTCTGAGAATTATTTTATGTTTTTATGGTTTAGATGCTTCACCTTTGCTGTAAAGCAGCACTTCTGGCTGTTATTAGTGTATGACTCTAGCTTTATAATGTGCTACTCTTTAATTTTCTGGGGAGAGAACTCAGAGAATGTTACTCATTAGAGTTGCCTATAAGCTAATCGTAGACAGGCTCTGAGAATTTAGGGGTTTTACTATGAAGAAGATGTGGTCTTTATTATTGCTTTAGAAGCTCCTTTACCCATAGCTTTACATGAACATCACAGATTGGGAAAACAACTATACTCTAGAGCCAAAATATATAATCTCTGCCCTCCTTCAACAGATAGATGATGACAGCAGTTGTTGTCTGTAGTTACTGCATTACTTATCAGTGTTCAGCATGTTTGCTGATCTTTTCACCTGGTTTTTAAGTTGTACATGAATATTATTAGCCTCGTCATGTTTCTTTCTTTCTTTTTTATTTTGAGACAAAGTTTCACTTTAGTTGCCCAGGCTAGAGTGCAGTGGCATGATCTCAGCTCACTGCAACCTCTGCCTCCCAGATGCAAGCAGTTCTCCTGTCTCAGCGCCCCAGCAGCTGGGATTACAGGTGCACACCACCACACCCAGCTAATTTTTGTATTTTTAGTAGAGATGGGGTATCACCACGTTGGCAAGCCTAATCTTGAACTCCTAACCTCAGGTGATCCACCATCCTTAGTCTCCCAAAGTGCTGGAATTGCAGACATGAGCCACCATGTTTGGCTGTCATGTTTCTTAAGTGCAAAACAGAAAGAATGTTGACAGTGCTAGTTAACAGAGGAATGCAATTAAGATTAAGATGAAAGCAAAGAAGAAAAATAATGAAATGGCTAGAAAAGAGGTACATAGAGTACTGTTTAACAGTAGGATTGATTTTGAAGGCCCAAGAACAAATTTTGCAACATGCAGATGTCATGCCTGTGCAATGGACAAAAGTAGGTAAGTGTTGCATGTATGAAATGATCTATGCACAAAACTATTCACTGTGGCTTTCTCTGTAATAGATAAATAGATAAAAAGCCTACAAACTAATTGTCCAACAAAGGGGGACTAGATAAATAATGATGATAGATCCATACAAGGAAAACGTGAACATCTGAAAAAACAAGATCCTCTTTAGGTATTGGTATTGAATAGCCTTTGTGTTAATTTGTTAAGCAAGATCAAGATGCAGAAGAGCATTAATAATATATTACCATTTCTGTAAGAAAAAGAATAAAAATATATACAAAAAGATTATCTTTTATATGTGTAGAATATCTCCGTAAGAAATTGGTAGCATTTGTTGCAGTTGGGGAGGGTAACAGGGAGGACAAATGTGGGAAGGAGAAGGCCTTTTCATATTAAAGACAGTAAGGCCTTTTCTGTCTTTAATATTTTCAACTATATGACTGTTCAATAATAAAATAATCATTAAGGACTGGGAAAACGGAAAAGCTTACCTGTGACCAGAAGCCAACATCCATGTTGGATGCATATTAGCATAATATTAAATCAGGTGAAGGCTAGGATTTTGTTGAGGAATTTAGAAGCCCAACATACAACAGTTCTTTTGAGTCTTTATCCTCATAAACCATGAATGATTTCATAGATTTAAAGACTTTTTGGATATACTCTCTATTAAATTGAGTAGTGAAATGAAAAATTTGGGTTCTGTAGTGGCTAAGGCATCATATACTGCATTTGCAGAGATAAAGAGGAGGCAGACAGTACTTTGGGAGGCTGAGGCGGGTGGATCCTTTGAGGTCAGGAGTTGGAGACCAGCCTGGCCAACATGGTGAAACCCGTCTCTACTGAAAATACAGAAATTAGCTGGGTGTGGTGGGGCATGCCTATAATCCCAGCTACTCAGAAGGCTGAGGCAGGAGAATCACTTGAACCTGGGAGGCAGAGATTGCAATGAGCCGAGATCACACCACTGCACTCCAGCCTGGATGACAGAGAAAGACCCTATGAGTGAGACTCAAAAAAAAAAAAAAAAAATAAAAAAGAGTAGACAGAAACTTGTTTCAGCAATTTTCTGTATTTTTGATAAAGCACATATCTGTAATAAAGAGAGGTGTATTCACATATGAACTCATTTTCCTTCTTTCTTCCCTTCTTTTTTCTTTCCTTCCTTCTTTCTTTTTTTTTCTTTTGAGACAGGGTCTTGCTGTGTTGCCCAGGCTGGAGTGCAGGGGCACAAACAAAGCTCACTGCAGCCTTGACCTCCTGGTGTCAAGTGATCTTCCCATCCCAGCCTCCTAATTAGCTGGGACTACAGGTGTGCACCATCATGCCCGCCTAATTTTGGGTTTTTTTTTTTTTTTTTGTAGAGATGGGGTCTTTCCATGCTGCCCAGGCTGGCCATGAACTACTGGGCTCAAGCAGTCCTCCCTCCTCGGCCTCCCAAAGTGCTGAAATTCCAGGTATAAGCCAGCAAGCCTGGCCTGCACTCATTTTTTTACTTGTTAATTCATTCAAAGAATGTTACTTAAGGACCTACCACATCTCAAGCACCTTTTAAAGCACCAAGATTATAACAGTGAACAAAATAAGTTGCCACTCATATGTAGCTCACATCCTAATGTGAAAGATAGGCAATAAATAAGTAGACAAAAATTCAGATGCTTACTGATATAAAAAAAATAAAGCAGAAAAGAGGGATACAGTATGTCTTGAGATGGAGGGAGGAGTATTTTGGGTAAATAGACATTTTATTTGAGCAGGTAGCATTTGAGAAAAGAACTGAATGATGACAGTGAATAGGAGTGTGAAGATCTTGGGGAAGAGTATTCTAAGCAGGAGGAATAGCAAGTGAAAGGCCCAGATATAGGACGTACTTAGTGTGTTCAAGGAACAGCTGGGAGATCATGTGGCCAATGTGTAATGACTGAGGACAGGGTTGGTAGGAGAGGATGCTTCTCAAACTTGTATGTGCACATCAGTCATCTGGTGCTGTCATTAAAATGCAGACTCTTGATTCTTTAGGTCTGGGTGGGGTCCGAGATGATGTCTTTCTAATGAGCTCCCTGGTAATGTGGCAAGTTATTAGATGGCACGGAGTCTGAATTTTATGTCATTCAGGAGGTCACTGGAAGATTTTAAGTAGAGAAGTGACATAATCTTATCTATGGTTTAAAAACATTTCTCTGGTTATTCTGTGGAGAACAGACTGTTGATTTCAAGCGTTAAAATAAGTATCCAATTGAGAGTTTACCAAGTAGATCAAGTGAGAGAGAAAATGACTTGAACTAGAGCTATTGTGATGAAAGTGGTATTGGTAAGATTCAGGATACATTTTGAATGCAGTGGGGACAGGACTTCCTGGTGATGATTAGTGTGGGCAACGGAAAGGAATCAGAGGTGACTCCTAGTTTTTAGTCAGAGTAACAACCCACAGGATGAATGGAGGTATCTTGAGGCAGGAAATTTTGGGGATGGGGCAGGCATTTCCTAATTACTGGAAAATATCCGAGGAGTGCAAAGTGGTGGTGTGCCTATCAGATCTCTTGAAAAGAACTGGCCACAAGGAGTGCAGTAAGTTAATAGCTGGTGGTTGCAGATGCCTTCAATATCTGATTCAGTTTTAGAGCTAAAGCCATCTGATTCCCAAGCAGCATCAGGTGTGATGCAAAGCCTTGCCAGAGCTCCCTACTGGACTGGCCAGAACTTCCTCACCGCTACACTGTAGTCTGAGCCTCCTGCTACCCTGTTCTCCTTCCTCTCCCTTCTCCTTGTATAGGAGTCAGCCCTACATCATAAGGTTTTCTTTTATATTTCACTGGCATTATCTCCAGTACATCTTTTGCATTTCCAACGCCTTCTTGGTATCTGTTTCCCAGAGGACCCAGTTGACAATCTCACTTAGAAGACACAACACATGGACTTAGAACCAGCCTTTCAGAATCTGATCTGCTTATAAATAGAGGAGCTTCTGTACTGAGGTCATTCTGAAATCTACTTTTCTTCCCATTTATATATTCTCGATTAGTGCTGTCCAATCTAAATATAATGGGAGCCACATATGTAGTTGTAAATTTTCTAGTAGCTACATTAAAAAATATAAAAAATAGGTGAAACCATAATAAATTTTAACTTCATATATCAAAATATTTTAACATGTAATCAATATAAATATTAATAAATATTTTACATTTTTTAAAATACTAAGACTGAGCTCTAGAGTTTCCACTTACAGTACATCTCAGTTTCACTGGCCACAATTCAAGTACATAATCTTCTGCCATCTCACTGTGTCCCGATATGACCTCTTCTTTGTGCATTTCCTGGAGAGATAGAGAGCAAACTCTCTGGTACCCCTTATTAGGATGCTAATGCTATTGGGTCAGAACCCCACCCTGTGACTCCATTTAACCTTAATTACCTCCATAGAGGCCCTGTCTCCAAATATAATCATGTCAGGGGTTTGCTATATGAATTTTGAGGGAACACCATTCAGTCCATAGGACAGGGTGTCTTTCCATCCCTCAGTGCCTTTGATGGCACCTGTGCTCCCTGTTCACAGTGTAGAGGAGCAAATATTAGTTTAGGAATCCACCAGAACTGGGTGTCTATTATTTGCCAACCATGTGACCTTGGAGAAGTTGCCTGACCTCTCTTAGATCTCTCACCTGTAAAATGGAGATAATGCTGCCTTTTTACAATGCTGTGAGACTTGTATGAGGTGGTGCATGTGGAGGCTTCTGGCCCTGGGTCTGCAAGGAGGTAGATGCTCAAGAATGGACAATTTTATTGATATGCATCTGCCTTCTGATTTGTAATTTTATTATTGATTTCATAGTTACCATTTATAATTGCAGAGTCACCATCTACCAGCTAAAAGGAAGTAACTGTAGGGTTCAATGCAAAAGAGAATAAATCTACTTTTCTTTCCTATGTGATTTCACAGTATGTACTGCATTAAGTGGGGGCTGGGATGCTACATGCACAGAAGTATGGCTTGTGTACAGTAAACTGTTTTTGTTCAAATTCTAATCTTCAGCTGTTCATTATTTTGTGGTCACCATTCTTGTGACCACATATTTATTAGCTCTTTTAAGTAAACATTGGAAAATAATACAGTGTAATGCACTGCTAATAGAAAACAGCAGGGGAGAAAGAGAGGAATCCTTTTAATTTTTATTACCAATCTACTTCTATTAAAATCCTCAGTTGAGAAGAAGGCTATCTTGGAGAAACACAGAGAGGAAATCTGAACTAGCAACATGAATATTTTATGTAGTAGATCTTCAACCAGGGGTTTTCTGTTCTTTGAAGATTCTGTGGGTATATCTTTCTTGACTACAGTCACACATTTGTACAATTCAAAATAAAAAATACAGTGTATGTCAGTTGCATCACTATCAGTCCTCAGTCTTTTTAAAAATTGAGTTGTTTGGTTTTGGTGTTGAGTTAAAAAAATAGATACTATGCTTGAATATATTTATCTCCTATATAAGTGAAATTAAGTTTTTTTTTTAAATAATTCAAAGCTAGTTCATGTATTTAGTTGGAAATTTAGTCTGAAAGAGCTTCAATTTGGTTTCTGTTTTTTTCTTTCCAACTAAACACATGTTGGTGGGGTGGGGGTATTGGGGGGCAATTGTTTCCCAGATGAATGGGACAGTCTTGAATGAAAACAGCTATCATTTTTGTTTGTGGGATTCTATTCAATTTGTATCAGAGATTAGTGAGGAAAGGTAACAAGAGAGACCTTCAAATTAAAAAATAATCTTTTTTTTTTTTTTTTTTTTTGAGATGGAGTCTTACTCTGGTGCTTAGGCTGGAGGGCAGTGGCGCCATCTCGGCTCACTGCAACCTCTGCCTCCCGGGCTCAACCGATTCTCCTGCCTCAGCTTCCCAAAGCAGCTGGGACTACAGGCTTGCGCCACCATGCCTGGCTAATTTTTGTATTTTTAGTAGAGATGTGGTATCACCATATTGGTCAGGCTGGTCTTGAGCTCCTGACCTCATGATCCACCTGCCTTGGCCTCCCAAAGTGCTGGGATTACAGGTGTCTGTCACCGTGTCACCGTGCCTACCTCTAAAAAATAATCTTTAAGGGTAGATACCCATGTGAATCCCAGCATGGCAGAACTGGAGAGGAACCCAAGGATCATTAGTCCAGCTCATCTTTTAGGAATAAGGAGGTGAAGTAACTTGACCAAAGTCTAATGTAGCTTGTGGCAGAGCTGGTGTTAGAATCCACCACTCCTGGCTCTGATTTTTCCATGAAGCATAATTTTTGTCCCTGGAAACCTTTCTTTTTAAATTTATTTTAAGCAAACTAATTATTGTTTAAAAATCTTACCTGGAAACTTCTAGTTCCCCTGTGTTGTGCAACCCCCAATGTGATAGCGTTTGACCATTGTGCCTTTGGAAGGTAATTAAGTTTAGATGAGATCATTAGGGTGGGGCCCCTATGATGGGATTAGTCCTGATAAGAAGGAAAGGGGAAGCCAGCATCTCTGTCCACATGGTAGTACACACCTAGAAAGAAGGCAGCTATCTGTAAACCAGGAAGCTTTCTCACTGGGGAACCAAATTGGCTGGTACTTTGATTTTGTATTTCTCAGCCTTCAGAGCTGTGAGAAATAAATCCCTGTGGTATTTTGTTATTGCAGCCCAAGGAGACTAAGATGGAAGGCAGTCAACTAAAGATGTACTAGAAATAAAGATACTGATTTGTAAAACTAAAAACATAGTTAAATCAGATCTGATTTCTCCTTTTTAGAAAAGCACAACTTTTATGAAAAGTTGAAATCAACCGTTAATTTATTGATTCAAAATGTTTGTTTGAACACTGTATGCTTAGGTTGGAATGAAGAATACTGGGTCCTGACTCTGGAGTCTAATGGAAGAGGTCTATCTGTAAATACATAATTACTCCTGGAAGGCAGGGCTCATGTCTCTCTTTTTTTTTTCTCACCATTTAATCCACATTATCTAATGGGAACAGAGAAGGCATTCAATTACAATTGACCCTTGAACAACATGAATTTCAACAGTGTGGGTTTACTTATACATGGATTTTTTTTTTTCAACCAAATGCAGATGGAAAACACAGTATTCACGGAGTTAAAAAAAAATAGATACTATGCTTGAATATAAGCATCTATAAACTCTTAATCTCGAAAGCCAAGAGTATGGATGGCTGTTTTTTTTTTCTTTTTACTTATTTTATTTAACTTTTATTTTAAGTTCAGGGATACAAGTGCAGATTTGTTACATAAGTAAACTTGTATCATGGGTTTTTTTTTATACAGATTATTTTGTCACCCAGGTATTAAGCCTAGTACCCATTAGTTATTTTTCCTGACCCTCTCCCTCCTCCCAACCTCCAGTCTCTGAAAGGCCCTAGTGTGTGGTGTTCCCCTCTATGTGTCCATGTGTTCCTATCATTTAGCTCCTAATTTAAAAATCTTCCCTGGAAACTTATAAGTGAGAACATGTGATATTTGGTTTTCTGTTTCTGTTTTAATTTGCTAAGCATAAAGGTCTCCCGTTTTATCCTTGTTCCTGTAAAAGACACCATCTCATTCTTCTTTTTTTTTTTTGTTTGACAGAGTCTCGTTCTGTCGCCCAGGCAGGAGTGCAGTGGTGCAATCTAGGCTCACTGCAACCTCCACATCCCTGGTTCAAACATTTTCCCTGCCTCAGCCTCCTGAGTAGCTGGGATTACAAGTGCAAGCCACCATGCCAGGCTATTTTTTTTGTATTTTTATTAGAGACAGGGTTTCACCATGTTGGCCAGACTGGTCTGGAACTCCTGACCTCAGGCAATCTGCTCGCCTTGGCTTCCCAAAGTGCTAGGATTACAGGCGTGAGCCACCGTGCCCTGCCAATTTCATTCTTTTTTATGGCTGCAGGCTGTTTTTTTCTGTACTGGGGCTCCACAGGGCCAACTGTGGGACTTGTATATGTGAGGATTTTGGTATATGTGGGGTTGGCAGCGGTAGAGGGGCTGGAACCAATCCTCTGTATATATGGAGGGATGCTAGTTTTGAAGGAATCAATCAGTGGGAAGAATGGATCATACATAGTTTTAGATAGGAGTTGATTTTAGGCTGGTTTTACTCTTTGAAATAGACTTTTTTTTTTTTTTAAAGAAGTAAAGATAAGGAGGGGTGTGATATGGAGCCTGAGCAGGAGTTTTCGTCTGATGCCATGTCCTTTATTTGACATTGGTTTAATCTTAGTATAGCCCAAGATATCCAGAGCCCATATAAGAAGCTACACTTTTGATTGAAGTCCCAGGATTCTAGAAATGGAACTGGAACCAGCTCTCTGCTTTCAAAATCAAAAGAAACCAATGATACCTTGACCAGGAATAAGAGAGAAAAGCAATTTTGTTTTTAAAAAAACTCCATTTACATTCATTAAATATATTCTTTTATGTTTATTGCCTCATTTAGTACTCACAACTCTGAAAAATTGTTATTCCATTTTAGAGATGAGAAAACTGAGGTTTAGAAAGACCGAACAACTTGTCCAAAGTTGTAAAGCTATTAAGGTGGAGCAGGTATTTGAGTCCAGTTGTTTCTGATCCCAAGGCCAGCAGCCTCTGTCTACCCTGTCCCCACACTGGCAGAGCTCAGTGTAATCCTTAGGCAGTCAGTTGAGTTCCTACTATTTTAGTACCTGCCATATTTTCAGACTAAAATCTGGGCTTTTAGGAGCTCAGTGGAAACACAAGAAATATTATATCCAAGTTTTTCCTAATTCACTGGAAATCTGCTTGAAATGATGCTTCATGTGGTATGTTTGATAGGGTAACTCATTCCAGTTCTGCCTAACAAAGGAGAGGAAGTTTGGAGAATGGGTAGTAGAAGGAAGGTTGAGAGAGGGACGGAGGAAGGTGGGAGAGAGAGAGAAAGAAAGGAAAGATATTTGTCAGGGAGTGGCTGGAAGGAAAATGAAGTTTTTCAGGAAGGGCACTACTGATTTTTGTTGGGAAATGGCCAGGAGTTAAAGGCCAGTGATGAGCACCAGTGGACATGCCAGGCTGAAGAGAGCTTAGTGTTGTATTTAAACATAAAACCTATACAAAGTCAGTGCTGCCTATCAGGATGCTTTCAGCTTCATCTCATGAACCCCCAAGCACCAGGGCAGAACAGTTGGGAGGAGCTAGGCTGGAGCAGGGATTTCCTGGGTTGCTGTAGAAGTTCTAAGAGTGGTTTTTTTAATTCTTTAAAACAAATTATTTGTATTAATTTAAGGGATATAAGTACAGTTTTATGACATGAATATATTGCACAGTTGTGAAGTCAGGGCATTTAGTGTACCCATCACCTGAATCAAATGTACATTTTACCCATGAAGTGCTTTCTCAACCCTTGCCCTCTCCCTGCCTCCCACCCTTCTGAGTCTCCAATGTCTATCTTGTTCTTTCCTCTGTCATATTCCCATATAGTCATCCAAAAGCTGAGAAAATCAACTGCTTTGTACTAATAACTACTTTCAGTGTTTTCTATTTGTAGCATTTTATTTTATAAGGATACATTTGACTCTGTTGTATTCTAGAAATCATCATTAATGGTAGAATTTCAGACCCATGGTAGGCTAATTTGAGTTAACACAAGTACAGTTTTAAAATGATACCACAAAAGCAGCTCTTCCTGTGTTGTGGGCCCTCCCTGTGCTCTGGGATAACCCCGTCTTGGGGAAACACTGTTGTGGTGAGGTGTTTTTTTCATACTGTTGCTTTCCCATAGTGCATCTGCTGTGGGAAGATGAGCTAGATGGAAGAGAAGCATACAGAAAATAAGAAGAGAAGGCAATTGACTCTTCCTGAAAATCAGTCATTACTATGAGGAAAGTCACTTAAAGGTTAAGAAGAGAGACACAGGCTGCATATGGGACCCTAGGGCAGAGTGAGAGCACAAAAATGGTTCCTATGGACTCCAGGTCAGGGGCAGATCTGACAGCTCAGGCTCATTTTCTCAGGGTCATGATTGTTGAGAAGGTTGGATTTCACCTTCTGTGTAAGAAGCATTCCTAGAAAATGAAAAGGTTTGCCTGTAACTGCCACCAAGCAGGGACAGAAGCTACCACGTATGGAGGGCTCTTGTCAGTGTCCTGAGCACTGCATTTGTGGCATGTCACTTTCTCAACTGTATCACAACAGGAGAATGGGATCAGCAGATCCAGTCTAACTCATTTTGACAGGCTCTTCAGGGTTTGGGTGGAAAACAGCCTTTGCATTGCTGAGGTTACAGAAGCAAGTATTAATCATACCTCAGAGCTATGCATCTGTTTTGACCAGCAGGACTACTCCCTGTTGCAGTGTGTGTGTGTGTGTGTGTGTGTGTGTGACATTTTCTCTTTCTCTCAACTTTCTTCCTGGAATATTGCTGATACTTTCTGATCTGAGTTTCAGTCTGACTACTGGCTCTGTTTCCCTTTTGCATGGGCACAAGGCTGAGGTTTTCTTCAACTGACAATTCTTTATCAGTAGATGGAATTTTAGAAATGGACTGGGAGATAGGCTATCCCTGCTGCACTTTTAGTTTCAGATAATCTTATCTGCCTCCAGCCCCTGGCATTTGCTGCTTCCTAGAAACATAAAATTTGTAAACTTGCCGGCATATATATATGTATTTGTCTTAAATAAAATCCTTTTCCTCTATGATAATCAGCTCCTGGGAAATGGCAACTATGACTACATCCACCAGCCCTTTGATGTAGCAGCTGTAGAAGAAAGAATGATGTGGCCTGTTTGCCTTGCTAATTTTTTCCTCCTCACATAGGTCTATGGGAGCATTTAAGGAACCCACATGGATTTGAAAAGGACTTTACAGAAATAGAGTAGAAATCAAAGAGGAGTTGAAAACAGGTCTTTAGCTTGAGATGGCTTCTTGAGCCACCTGAGTCAGAGCAGGAAGAGTTCGGCAGGAAGCCCTGGCAGACCTGCCCTGAGAAATACTCTCTGACGAAGTGGCAGTGGGAGTGCTACCTCTCATCATCCTCAGGCACGTAACAGAAAGCAGAGATTTCACAAGGGGAGGGTGTCTTCATGTTTGGACCCCTGGCTTGTTGACTTTTGTCATGCCCCTTTGGCCAATCACACACTCTCGCTCTGAGGCAGCACTAATCTCACCCTGGGCCTGGCAGGTGTCGAGGGAGGTGGTGTGGCAGTGTGTTACCAGCTTCGGCTTTGCATTTAAGCTCAGAGGAGCTGACAGGGCCACAGACACAAGTGAAAGCTCATTCTCCACCTCATGGCGGGGCAGAACCCCACTGATGGGCGCTCTTTTGAGCATGAGTGTGTATTGTGAACTCAGAGTTCCACTCTTGCAGGGGTTGCTTGGTTGAGCCATTTGCACTCAGGGTTTGAGGACCCTGCTTCTCTGACATTTCCCAGGTGTGGTTTGTGGTTGGATGCCCCCTAGCTTTAGATCATTATTTTCTGGACACTGTTTCTGAGTCTTTTAATTTCAAAGGACATCAAGATTGGGCCGTGTGACCTTTTCTTCTAAGCTGCCTCACTTTATATCCCTGGCTGTTTTTTTTCTTCTTCTGCACCACTGCCTCCCTACCCATCTGCTAATTTGGGGTTCTCTGTTACCTCCTTATGCATGGCACTATTTCCTTCAGCAGAAATAAATAAATAATGCACAATTTCCAATTATAAATAATACATGCTCATACTAAGATAAATTTTTTTTCACTTCAGACAGATAATTTGCCAACGTCGAGTCATAACAAGATTTGAGGGAGACACTTCTCACATATTAGCGGAAAACCCAATCATCACACTCTTGAACTACAAAAGGATGGAGACAGAATTTTTTTGAAACATGTAAAAGTAGGAAGAAAAATTTTTAAAATCCATTCTAATATAAAAAAATGACCCTCTCCTTCCTGAATCTTTTTATTAAGTGTTGACTAGATGATAACATTTCATTTATAAAAATCAGCATGTCAAATGCCTATAGGCAAGGGCAGCATTGTAACCAAGGGAAACAGTGGGGTGCAATGGAAAGAGTGTAGACTGACCTAGATCTGAAACCCAGCACAGCCACTTCCTGGCTATGACTTTGGGCAAGTAATTTATCCTCTATTGCCCCAATAAGTAAAGTAGGAATAGAAAATATGTTTCTTGGGAGTATTAAATGTTAGACTAAAAGCTATGCAAGGTCAGCCTTTTATAGGGAAGATGTTCAACAAATATTTGTGCAATGGTAATATAATTTAGAAGTTAGGAAAATGGGCTGTGAGGGAAATGTAGGCAATGGGAGGATTTAGGGCTAGAGTGAGGGAGGGGTGTGAGGAAGAACCAGCATGGCAGGGGAATTTCCAGGGCACACCTGATTCCACCCAGGAGGCTCACTTTGTTGCTGCAAAAACCCTGAAAGTGTGGAGCCCCTAATGCTGATTCATCTAAGAAATCTTCCCTGACTTTCCTGTCCTTGTGGAGCAGGGAATTTTTTTTCCCGTCTCTGCTCCTGCAGCACTTTGTGGTTTTAAATGAATTTACCACATTATAAAATCTTTTAAAAATGGCTTTGGATCCCTCACATGCTTGTAAATTCCTCCAGGGTAGGCATAACATCACACTTATCTTTGTATCCTCAGAGGTGCCCAGCCTGGTTTGTTAGATGTTGGGGTAGATGGATATGTCCATGTATGGTGCAAATTATCATCAGTGCAAGCAAAGCTTCACTGACTCAGAATGCGTGGAGGCTTGAGGATTTGTTTGTGGGTTTCTTTTTGCAGGAGTTGTTGGGGAGAGACTGTGGTGCAGCAGAAAGAAAGAAGGATAAACTCTAGAATGGAGAGATGCTGCATTAGTTAAATTTTCTCTGCATTTAAAGTATACACAAGTATCCCTTTTGGTTTCAGCCCTCATTCAATGTTTCTGAAAAACCATAGGATTTCAATACTTCTTAAACTTTTCCCCTGCAAAATACCCCAAGGCAAAGTGGAGTGACCACCAGCCTGACTGAGGTTGAGGAAAGTAGGGGCTGGGGTCAAAACCTGAAACAGTCTGCAGGACACCCACGATTTTAAAAAGTATGTCATTGGCTGGAGGCATGTGGTTGTAATTTTAGCACTTTGGGAGGTAGAGGCAGTAGGATTGCTTGAGTCCAGAAGTTTGAGACAAGCCTAGGCAACATGGCAAAATCTAGTCTTTACAAAAAAACTAGCCAGGTGTGTTGGCATGCATGTGTAGTTCCAGATACTCAGGATTCAGAGGCCAGAGGATCCCTTGAGCCCAGGAGCTTATCGATGCAGTGAACTGTGATTGGGCCACTGCACTCCAGCCTGAGCGAGAGAGAGAGAGAGAGAGAGAGAGACCCTGTCTCTAAATAAATAAAAAAATATGTTTTGGACTTCCACCAAGATGGCCAAATAGGAACAGTTCTTAGCTAGAGCAACACGGAAGGAGAGTGATCTCTGCATTTCCAACCGAGGTACCAGGTTCATCTCAATGGGACTGGTTGGACAGTGGATGTAGCCCAAGGAGGGCAAACCAAGGCAGGGTGGGGTGCTGCCTCACCTGGGAAGTCCTGGAGGACCCCCCCCACTACCCAACAGAGGCCATCGGGGACTTTTTTGGCCATTCCCGTGCTCTGGTTCGGATGCTGCACTTCTCCCACGGTCTTTGCAGCACACAGACCAGGAGATTCCTGCCCGGCCAACAGGCACTGTGGGTTTCCAGCACAAATCTGGGCTGCTGACTCAGCTGGAGCCGCCGGTCTCCAGCACAAACCTGAGTGGCTGTTTTGGCTGGCGCCTGGAGCGTCTGTGAGACAGAGCCACCCATACCCCCAAGGGAAAGGGGGCTGAAGGTGGTGAGCCAGGTGATCTGGCTCGGCAGGTCCCACCTCCACGGAGACAAGCAAACTGAATCTCACTGGCTTGAGATTTTTGCAGCCAGTACAGCAGAGTCTGCGGAACAGCAAGAATTTCTGCCTGTTCCTTCCTCTGGGAGCTTCGTGCCAGGAGGGTACCTGCCAGATGTCAGCCAAAGCTCTCCTGTATCAGGTATCTCTTTGGATATATGGGGCTCAGGGAGGCGCTTGATGGTTGAGCTTGGTGGGGGTGGGGTGTCTGCTGTTACCCAGGTAGCCTGCCATTACTGAGGCAGTTCTAACCTTACCTGTGTAAACAAAAGC
The DNA here is from genome assembly GCF_009761245.1 of Sapajus apella. NCBI lineage: Eukaryota > Metazoa > Chordata > Mammalia > Primates > Cebidae > Sapajus > Sapajus apella. The sequence goes on along the minus strand of NW_022436959.1, from coordinate 13,268,280 downwards.
ATAAGGAAGTTTACATAGCAGCTGGGTGGAGCCCACAGCAGCTCAGCAATGGCACTGCAGGCAGACTGTGACTAGACTCCCTCCTTGCTGGGCAGGGCATCTCTGAAAAAAAGGCAGCAGCCTGTCAGGGACTTGCAAGCCCCACCTTCCCAGGACAGAACACCTGGGAAGAGGGGTGGTTGTGGGTTACGCTGCAGCAGACTTAAACGTCCCTGCCCTGCAGCTCTGAAGGGAGCATTGGAGCTCCCAGCACAGCACTTGAGCTCTGATAAGGGACAGACTGCCTCCTCAAGCACCTCCCTGAGCCCCATATATCCAAAGAGATACCTGATACAGGAGAGCTTTGGCTGACATCTGGCAGGTACCCTCCTGGGACAAAGCTCCCAGAGGAAGGAACAGGCAGAAATTCTTGCTGTTCTGCAGCCTCTGCTGGTAATTCCCAGGCAAGCGGGGTCTGGAGTGGACCTCTAGCAGTCCTGCAGCAGAGGGGCCTGACTGTTAGAAGGAAAATAAAAAAACAGAAAGAAATAGCTTCAACATCAACAGAAAGGACATCCACTCAGAGACCCCATCCGAAAGTCACCAACTTCAAAGACCGAAGGTAGATAAATCCATGAAGATGGGAAGAAACCAGTGCAAAAATGATGAAATCACCAAAAACCAGAACATCTCTCCTCTCCAAGGGATCACAACTCACCAGCAAGGGGACAAAACTGGATGGAGAATGAGTTTGATGAATTGACAGAAGCAGGCTTCAGAAGGTGGGTAATAACAAACTTCTCTGAGCTAAAGGAACATGTTCTAACCCAATGCAAAGAAACTAAGAACCTTGAAAAAAGATTAGATGAAAATGCTAACTAGAATAACCAGGTTAGAGAAGAACATAAACAACCTGATGGAGCTGAAAAACACAGCATGAGAACCTCATGAAGCATACACAAGTTTCAATAGCTGAATCGATCAAGTAGAAGAAAGGATATCAGTGATTGAAGATCAACTCAATGAAATAAAATGAGAAGGCAAGATTAGAAAAATAAGAGTGAAAAGAAATGAACAAAGCCTCCAAGAAATATGGGATTATTTAAAAAGATGAAATCTACGTTTGATCAGTGTACCTGAATGTGACAGGGGGAATGAAACCAAGCTGGAAAACACTCTTCAGGATATTATCCAGGAGAACTTTCCCAGCCTAGCAAAGCAGGCTAACATTCAAATCCAGGAAATACAGAGAACACCACAAAGATATTCCTCAAGAAGAAAAACCCCAAGGCACATAATCGTCAGATTCACTGGGGTTGAAATGAAGGAAAAAATGTTAAAGGCAGCCAGGGAGAAAGGTTGGGTTACTCACAAAGGGAAGCCCATCAGACTCACAGTGGATCTCTCCGCAGAAACCCTAAAAGCCAGAATAGAGTGGAGGCCAGTATTCAACATCCTTAAATAAAATAACTTTCAACCCAGAATTTCATGTCCAGCCAAACTAAGCTTCATAAGCAAAGGAGAAATAAAATCCTTTACAGACAAGCAATTGCTGAGAGATTTTGTCACCACCAGGCCTGCCTTACAAGAGCTCCTGAAGGAAGCACTAAACATGGAAAGGAACAACCAGTACCAGTGACTGCAAAAACATGCCAAATTGTAAAGCCCATCGACACAATAAGGAAATTGTGTCAACTAATGGGCAAAACAATCAGCTAGTATCAAAATGGTAGGATCAAATTCACACGTAACAATATTAACCTTAAATGTAAATGGGCTAAATGCCCCAATCAAAAGACACAGACTAAAATTTGGATAAAAAGTCAAGACCCATTGGTGTGCTGTATTCAGGAGGCTCATCTCATGTGCGAAGACACACATAGACTCAAAATAAAGGGATGGAGGAAGATTTACAAAGCAAATGGAGAGGGGGAAAAAAAAAGGCAGGGGTTGCAATCCTAGTCTATGATAAAACAGACTTTAAACCAACAAAGATCAAAAGAGACAAGGGCATTACATAATGGTAAAAGGATCAATACAACAAGAAGCGCTAATGATCCTAAATATATACACACCCAATACAGGAGCACCCAGATACATAAAGCAAGTTCTTAATGACCTACAAAGAGACTTAGACTCCCACACAATAATAATGGGGGACTTTAACACTCCACTGTCAATATTAGATCAATGAGACAGAAAATTAACAAGGATATCCAGGACTTGAACTCAGATCTGGACCGAGCAGATATCATAGATATCTACGGAACTTTCCACCCCAAATCCACAGAATATACATTCTTCTCAGCACTGCATTGCACTTACTCTAAAATTGACCACATGATTGGAATTAAATCACTCCTCAGCAAATGCAAAAGAACAGAAATCATAACAACCAGTCTCTCAGACCACAGTGCCATCAAATTAGAACTCAGGATTAAGAAACTCACTCAAAACCACACAACTACATGGAAACTGAACAACCTGCTTCTGAATGACTATTGGATAAATAATGAAATGAAGGCAGAAATAAAGATGTTCTTGGAAACCAATGAGAATGAAGACATGATGTACCAGAATCTGGAACAAATTTAAAACAATATCTAGAGGGAAATTTATAGCACTAAATGCCCACATGAGAAGCGAGGAAATATCTAAAATGGACACCCTATCATCAAAATACAAGCGCTAGAGGAGCAAGACCAAGCAAATTCAAAAGCTAGCAGAAGACAAGAAATAACTAAGATCAGAGCAGAACTGAAGGAGATAGAAACACACAAAAAAAAAACTCTTCAAAAAATCAATGAATTCAGGAGCTGGTTTCTTAAAAAGATCAACAAAATAGATAGACTGCTAGCCAGGCTAATAAAAAAGAAAAGAGAGAAGAATCAAATAGATACAATAAAAAATGATAAAGAGGGTATCACCACCAATTCCACAAAAATACAGCCTACCATCAGAGATTACTACAAACAACTCTATGCTCATAAACCAGTAAATTTAGAAGAAATGGATAAATTCCTGGACACTTACACCCTCCCAAGACTAAACCAGGAAGAAGTTGATTCCCTGAATATATCAATAACAAAGTCTGAAGTTGGGGCAGCAATTAATAGCCTACCAACCAAAAAAAGTTCAGTTCCAGACGCGTTCACAGCCGAATTCTACCAGACGTACAAAAAGGAGCTGGTACCATTTCTTCTGAAACTATTCCAAAGAATACAAAAAGAGGGAATTCTCCTAACTCATTTTATGAGACCAACATCATCCTAATACCAAAACCTGGCAGAGACACAACTAAAAAAGAAAATGTCAGGCCAGTATAAATGATGAACATCAATGCAAAAATCTTTAATAAAATACTGACAAACTGAGTGCAACAGCACATCAAAAAGCTTATCCATCACAATCAAGTCAGCTTCATCCCAGGGATGCAAGGCTGGTTCAACATACGTGAATCTATAAATGTAATCATCACATAAACAGAAACAAAGACAAAAACCACATGATTATCTCCATAGATGCAGAGAAGACCTTCAACAAAATTCAACCACCCTTTATGCTAAAAACTCTCAATAAACTAGGTATCAATGGAACATATCTCAAAATAATAAAAGCTATTTACGATAAACCCACAGCCAATATCATACTGAAAGGGCAAAAACTGGAAGAATTCCCTTTGAAAATTGGCACTAGACAAGTGTGCTCTCTCTCATCATTCCTATTCAACATAGTATGGGAAGTCTTAGAGCAATCAGGCAAGAAAAAGAAATAAAGGGTATTCAATTAGGAAAAGAGGAAGTCAAATTGTCTCTATTTGCAGACGACATGATTGTATATTTAAAAGACCCCATTGTCTCGGCTCAAAATCTCCTTAAGCTGATAAGCAGCTTCAGCAAAGTCTCAGGATACAAAATCAGTGTGCAAAAATCACAAGCAATCCTATACACCAGTAACAGACAGAGAGCCAAGGCATGAGTGAACTCCCATTCACAATTGCTACAAAGAGAATAAAATACCTAGGAATATAACTAACAAGAAGTGTGAAGGACCTCTTCAAGGAGAACTACAAACTACTGCGCAAGGAAATGAGAGGACACAAACACATGGAAAAACATTCCATGCTCATGGTTAGGAAGCAGCAATATCATTACTGCCCAAAGTGATTTATAGATTCAGTGCTATCCCCATCAAGCTACCATTGACCTTCTTCACAGAACTGGAAAAAAACCACCTTAAACTTCATGTGGAACCAAAAAAGAGCCCACATAGCCAAGACAATCCAGAGCAAAAAGAACAAAGCTGGAGGCATCATGCTACTTGACTTCAAACTATACTACAAGGCTACAGTAATTAAAACAGCATGGTGCTGGTACCAAAACAGAGATATAGACCAATGGAATAGAACAGCAGCCTCGGAAGTAATGCCACACATCAACAACCATCTGATCTTTGACTGAAACAAGCAATGGGGAAAGGATTCCCTGTGTAATAAATGGTGTGGGGAAAACTGGCTAGTCATATGCAAAAAGCTGAAACTGGATCCGTTCCTTATACTTTATACAAAAATTAACTCCAGATGGATTAAAGGTTTAAACATAAGACCTAACACCATAAAATCCCTATAAGAAAATCTGGGCAGTACCCTCAGGACATAGGTATAGGCAAGGACTTCATGAATAAAACACCAAAAGCAATGGCAATAAAAGCCAAAATAGACAAATGGGATCTAATTAAACTTAACAGCTTTTGCACAGCAAAAGAAGCAATCATTAGAGTGAACTGGCAACCAACAGAATGGGAAATAATTTTTGCAAGCTACCCATCTGACAAAGGGCTAATATCCAGAATCTAATCTACAAAGAACTAAAGCACATTTACGAGAGAAAAACAAACAGCCCATCAAAAAGTGGGCAAAGTATATGAACAGACACTTTTCAAAAGAAGACATTTATGTGGCCAGCAAACATGAAAAAGTGGATCATCACTGGTCATTAGAGAAATACAAATCAAAACCGCATTGAGATACCATCTCATACCAGTTAGAATGGCGATCATTAAAAAATCTGGAGACAACAGATACTGGAGAGGATGTGGAGAAATAGGAACATTTTTACACTGTGGTGAGAGTGTAAATTAGTTCAACCATTGTAGAAGACAGTGTGGCGATTCCTCAAGGATCTAGAAATAGAAATACCATTTGACCCAGCAATCCCATTACTGGGTATATATCCAAAGGATTATAAATCATTCTGTTATAAAGACACATGCACACGTATGTTCATTGTGGCACTGTTTACAATAGCAAAGTCTTGGAACCAACCCAAATGCCCATCAAGGATAGATTGGATAAAGAAAATGTGGCACATATACACCATGGAATACTATTGGAGCCATATAAAATGATGAGTTCATGTGCTTTGAGGGACATGAATGAATCTGGAAACCATTATTCTCAGCAGGCTGACACAAGAACAGAAAACCAAACACTGCATGTTCTCACTCATAAGTGGGTGTGGAACAATGGGAACACAGGGACAAAGGGAGGGGAACATCACACACTAGGGTCTGTCGGGGGGGTGGGGGACTAGGGGAGGGATAGCAGGGGGTGGGAAAATTGGGGAGGGATAACATTAGGAGAAATACCTAATGTAGGTGATGGGGGGTTGGAGGCAGCAAATCACCATGGCATGTGTATACCTATGTAACAATCCTGCAAGATCTGCACGTGTACCTCAGAACTTAAAGTATTAAAAAAAGTGTTTTATTTAATCTTTAAAATTCATGAACATGTTACATTAAACATTATGATGAACTACATTCATTAATAATTCATCCCATCATCAATAATGATCCTCTCCTTCCTGAATCTTTTTACTAGCCAGTCTGGATGTTGACACTTCATTCATAAAAAATAAGCATGTCAAATACCTGAAGCCAGGGGCAGCTTTATGTTCAACTTTGTTTTTATACCAAATTATTTTAAGCTACTTCCTATTCTTTTACATAATTTTTCTCTCTAAATCTCTGAAGAAAATTGAGCTTTAGGAAGATGTACCATGTTTATACCTTGACTTGCTTCACCTCCTGACCTCTTTATTCCACATGTCCCCACAACCTTGTAGCTCTGGGGGAGTGTGGGCCCAGGATTCTCAGGACATGGTAGTTCCATAAGATTGTAATAGGGTTGAAAAATTTCTGTCACCTAGTGATGTCATAGCCATTGTAACCTCAAGTCACAATCCATCGCTCCTGTGTTTGTAGTGATCCTGGTATTAACAAACTTATTAGCACAATAGTGCCACCAGTGGTGTAAAAGTCTACCACATAGAATTATGTACAGTATGTTATACTTGATGATGATAATAAATGACTATGTTACTGGTTTATGTACTTATTATACTTATCATTATTTTATTGTGTATACCTTTTACTTATTAAAACAGCCTCAAGCAGGTCCTTTAGGAGCTGTTCTTGAAGAAGCCATTGTTATCATAGGAGATGATGGAGCCATGAGTGTTATTGCCCTGAGGGCTTTCCAGTGGGACAGGATGTGGAGGTGAAATACACTGTATTGATGATCTTGACCCTGTGGAGGCCTAGGCAAATGTGTGTGTTTTGTATCTTAGTTTTTAACAAATAAGTTTAAAAAGTAAAAAAATAAAAAATAATAGAAAAAAACTTACAGAATAAGGATATAACAAAGAAAATAATCCTGGTGCAGTGGCTCACACCTGTAATCCCAGCACTTTGGGAAACTAAGGTGGGCAGATTGCTTGAGCCCAGGAGTTCAAGAGCAATCTGGGCAACATGATAAAACCTCATCTTTACCAAAATACAAAAATTAGCCAGGCATGATGGTGCACACTTGTGGTCCCATCTACTTGGGAGGCTGAGGTGAGAGGATCACCTGAGCCCAGGACGTTGAGGCTTCAGTGAGCTGTGATTGCATTACTGCACTCAGCCTGGGTGATAGAGTAAGACCCTGTCTCAGAAAAAAACAAAACAAAAAAGAAAAAATATTTGTGTGTAACTGTACAATGTACTTGTGTTTTAGTAAAATGTAGCCTGAGTGTACAGTGTTTATAAAGTCTGGAGTAGTGTACTATTGTACTACAGTACTACAGTAATGCCCTACGCCTTCATATTCACTTCCCTCTCACTCACTGACTTATCTAGAGCACCTTCCAGTCCTGCATGCTTCGTTCATAGTGAGTGTCTTAAATAAATGTATCATTTAAAAATCTTTTATACCATATTTTCCTCGCACCTTTTCTATGTTTATTTATGTTTAGACACAGAAATCCTTACCATTGTGTTATAGTTGCTTACAGTATTCAGTACAGTAGGATGCTCAAAGGGTTGTAGCTTATGAGCACTAGCCTATACCATATAACCTCAGTGTGTGGTAAGCTCTACTGTCTGTTTGTGTATGTGCACTCTATAATGTTTGCACAATAATGAAATCATCTAGTGATACATTTCATAGAACATATCCTCATCATTAAATGATGCATGACTATATTTGAAAAGTTAGGATATTATATCTCTAGATGGCTAGTTCTCCCTGTTGGAGGCTTTTCACAGATGAGGCCCAACTCCAGAAATGAAACTAATAGGCCTAGATGAATCTTGGGGAAATCTGTCTCCTTGCTTTATATTCCTATTTTATGGCTATGGGTTGCATTAGTATTGATTCCATCTTCTTAGAAAGATATTGCTTTACATGGGTCATAAACCTGCTAACTTCTAATTTTTAATACTTTTTTTTTTCTCTTAAGACATCAAGGAGAGAAATTGGGCCAGTTAGAAGTTTTAGGTGGTCAAGGGCAGGAAACTTGTGTTGTGGGAGCAGAACTTGTCATTGAGAGACCCTTTCTCTCTATCCCAGCTCATACTCTTGGTACCAACAGGAAATAAAGGAGGATAGAAAGGAAACTACTTTGTTGAAGATCTATGCAAGGCATCATAGACCTGGGAAGGATCCTCGAGTCCTTTGGTTCCCTTTATCACTTTTGTGAGCAGAATGAAATAGATCATGTGTGTAATTCTCTCTTTAAGAGAAGGAAGACTATACAGTATGTGTTACAACCTCCATTGCATAGAGTATGCGTGTGGTTACATTTCTAAGTCTTACTTTGGTCTCATTATCTTATCATACTAACTTATAAGAGCTGTTTGTGCTCAGTGAAAGGAAGCACCACATCTTAGGAGCTACATATTAGGGTTGCCTGACTTGTGTATGTGTAAAACTCCAGCCACATGCATGGGAGTATCAAATCAGCCTGCTCTGGTAGTATGCTTAACCACATCTAGAATTGACATTAGGTTGTCTAATTTGTATGTACTTAAAGACTACAGCTAAAACCAATCCTTTGGGGTTGCTTAATTTACATATACATAAGATTTACAACCATATGGTTGGGGTAACAGAACCAGTATCTATATACAGAACCAGGACAAGCAAGAGGTGTGTATTAATTATAAAATCTCAAACTTTCATAGCTTCATGGGACTTGCTCCTGCTGCAGGAATACTTTCTTTCCATCCCCTTGCCTGAACCGGGAGGGTGAGCCTCTGGAGAAAGGTTTTTGATATTGTTCTAAGAAGAGCACTCCTATTGAATCCAATCCCCAGTGAGAGCCTAGGCACTTGTGGATTGGTGAGGGCACACATCCATACCTACAGGCTGATAGTGCACAATCATGGATCCCACCTATAGGTTACTACTGTGGCCTTCTCCTACCCCAAAGACATGGTATATGTATATTAACAGGAACGCCTAGTTTATATGTCAGGTAATTTTATGTTGGATTATCTGTTGTTATGTTCAATAATTTTATAATAAATGGAAATAATTTGAAAAGTGTACATCTAGTAGACTTTTCTGCATTATTGCATCCAAACCAGTGGAATAGATGAGGGAGAGTCACTGCTGGTCTTAGATACCCCTAATTTAGATATGATGTTTCTCAGGTCTCATTCAGAATTTTTTTCTGTATCTGAAAGACTTAGATGAAGTCTTTTCTGTTGCATTTCATTAATTCCCTTCTTCCTTTTTTTTCCTAATTTTATTTATTTATTTTTTTGAGACAGAGTCTCTCTCTGTCACTCAGGCTGGAGTGCAGTGGAGTGATCTTGGCTCACTGCAATCTCCACCTCCTAGGTTCAAATGATTCTTCTGCCTCAGCCTCCCAAGTAGCTGAGACTATAGGCGGGTGCCACCATACCCAGCTAATTTTTTGTATTTTTGATAGAGATGGGGTTTCGCCATGTTGGCCAGGCTGGTCTCGAACTCCTGAGCTCAAGTGATCCACTTGCCTTGGCCTTCCAAAGTGTTGGGATTACAGGCATGAGCCACCACGCTGAGCCTCTTTCTATTGCTCTTCTTTCTTTTCTTTCAAAATATTTGCATGTTTTCTATTTGTTAATTCAGCAGCCATTTATTGAGTACTCATCTGTCAGTGGGTTGCAGATGAATAAAAACTAACATGACCCTCGTTCATGATCTCAATCTCTAGGGGAGCAAATAGAAGTAAGTAAACACATAACCAGAGCAATGACATGAATATTTTGGTACATGCAAGCAGAGAATTCCCAACACAGAGGAGAAACTTGTAGCCTGGCTGAGGATGGAAGGAGGTGGGTGGGGACTCTTTGAAGAAGGTGATGCATGATCTAACAGCTAAAAGACAGGAAGGATTCAGCTAGGTGGAGAAGCTAGAGTTTCAGGCAAAAGGTGGGAACAGAAAAGGGAGAGAACAGTATAGTCACATGTCAATTAACAAAGGGCATATATTCTGAGAGATGTGTTAATAGGCAATTTCATCACTGTGCAAACATCACAGAGTGTACTCACACAAACCCAGATGACATAGCCTACTATACACCTAGGCTATATGGTATAGTCTATTGTATATAGGCTACAACTCTGTATAGCATACTACTGTACTGAATACTGTAGGCAATTATAAGACAATGGCAACACAATGGATTTAAATACATTTAAACATTAACAAGGTACAGTCAAAATGCTGTACAATAATCTTATGGGACCACGGTCATATATGTGGTACATGATTGAGTGAAACATTGTTATGTGGCCCATGACTGTATGTGGAAAGGAATGGAAGATGACACAATATGCTTGAAAGGAGAACTTTAAATAAATGACTCTGGTTGGAGGACTCATGAGTTGGAGGGAAGGATGAGAAACAAGCTTTAAGACAGAGGGAGCATTATGTAGGGGTTTGTAATGTGAAGTCGCAGGTCCAAAAATTCACTTTCAATACTTATTTATTAAGCACCTTCTATATGCTAGGTTCTGTTTTCAGATGTCTGGGATGCTGGGATGAACAAGGCAAATTCCGATTCCCCTTCTAGTCTAGAAGTCAAACTATTAAAAAACAACATCAACAACAGTGAAAGGAAAAAAGAAAAACATCAGATATTGCCAGGTGCTGTGCAGAAAACTAAAATAGAGAGATCTGGAAAAAGTGACTATATTGGAGTAGAGGTCCAGAAAAGGCCTGAGAGATGACATTTAGAGCAAGACAAGACATTTAGTGTGAATGGCAAGTAAAAAATAGTCATGTAGAGACCAGGAGGAGAAGCATTCTAGACAGGAGGAATAGCATGTGTAAAGGCCTAAACCAGGAAGGAGCATCACCTGTGAGTGGCACAGTGTGGGACAGAGTGGGTGAGGAGAGAGCAGTAAGACGTGAAGTCGGGGAGGAAGGCAGAGATTATTATGCTGGGCCAAATTCCAAATATATATATTCTTCTTTGCTCTTGGATTTTCTTTATAAAAACGCAGAGGTCATGGGCGCGGTGGCCCATGCCTATAATCCAAGTACTTTGGGAGGCTGAGGCCGATGGATCTCCTGAGGCCAGGAGTTCGAGACTGATCTGGCCAACATGGCGACACCCCATCTCTACTAAAAATACAAAAATTAGCTGGGCATGGTGGTGAGTGCCTGTAATCCCAGCTACTCCCGAGGCTGAGACAGGAGAATTGCTTGAGCCCGGGAGGCAGAGGTTGCAGTGAGCGGAGATTGCACCACTGTACTCCAGCCTGGGCAACACAGTGAGACTCTGTCTCAAAAGAAAAAAAGAAAAAGAAGAAAAGGCAGAGGTCTTAGATGACCAGTAGAGAGGAGCCTTGACTTGTATTCTGGGACATGAGTCAGAATTGAGGATTGTACTCAATTAAAAGCACTGCCTGAACCCAGGTGAAGCTCCCACTCACTCTGCTGGCTTCACACAGGGGTTTGCTGTTCTGAAGGAGTTGTGAATCTAGTGAGGTCATCTTCAATGGAAACTTTACATTTATATTTGGCTATTTTATTCAAATACATCTGGTGGATATTAACAGAAGAGGTTTCATAACCAAAGGCCCAGTGTAGGAAATGAGGGGGAAGGTGGAGTGTGTGGGTAGGGAGGTGATGGGAGCCTGGTGCAGATGTGTGTCTGACTCTTGCTCAGCACCCTTTTCCCCTTGTACTGCCACTTCACCTGGGGGGGTTCCCTTCCACCTCACCCCCAGCTGTGTTCTCTCTCTTATCCTGGGGAAAAACGTGCCACTTGGTCCTATGAGTGTTTCTGTCAAACTCAGAAGAGAACAGTTTTGGCTATCCTGAGGAAGAGTGTGAAAGAAACAGGCAAACCCACTTTAAACATAGGTGGGCCTTCTTTTCTTACCCCACTCTCCTTTGGTTGGACATTTGGGAAGTAGCTGTCCAAATCCAAAATGGCAGCTGTCCCAGCTTTCCAGATGGAAGGAGTGGGAAGCAGAGAGGGGCTGCGGGAGTGGACTGTGGCTTGGGTTTCCCAACAATGTGAAGAGGATCCCAAGGAAGAGCTAACCTGCACAATGTTGATGAAGGTTGGAGTGTTGCCTGTGTCAAACCATTGCTGCTCTGTGACAACACCCGATGGAGGTTGTAAGGTATATTAGTTCATTCTCACACTGCTATAAAGAAATAGCTGAGACTGGGTAATTTATAAAGAAAAGAGGTATAATTGGCTCATGGTACCATAGGCTGTACACGTAGCATGGCTGGGGAGGTCTCAGGAAGCTTTCAATCTTGGCAGAAGGTGAAGGGGAAGCAGACATATCTTACATGGCCAGAGCAGGAGAGCGAGAGAGAAGGGTGAGGTGCCACACACTTTTAACCAACTGGATCTCATGAGAAATCACTCAATATCAGGAGAAAAGCAAAGGGGAAATTCACCTCCATGATCCAGTGACCTCCCACCAGGCCCCTCCTCCAACAAAGGAGATTACAATTAAACATGAGATGTGGGGAACAAATCCAAACCATATCCTAAGGCTTCTTCAGGGAGCCTGAGTGACTTGCTCCTAACACCCCATAGCTCCTTTTCTCTTCTCCTCCATGCATTCCTGTGAGAAGGCTTTGCTGTCTGGTTCTTGCCCTCTAGAATATGACATTTTCTGTGTAACAGTAGATGCTGTGTACCATCAATTTTTCCAGAGAGGATAAGTTGTACTTCTCTTTTTCTTGATCCCAGTTTCTAGAAGCTAATAGCTCTCCTGGCTTCTGGGGACTTAAAGCTTCCAGTACCGAGGTGAGCACAGAGAGCACCAGTAGAATGGAAGATGCCTGTACGTGTTCTGTGGGTTCATGTATGTGTGTATAAATGCCCAGAAAAATTGGAAGCTGACAGCAGTGGTTACTTTGTAGAGGCAGGAAAAGAACCATAGTTGGGGCTTTCAAAGGGGATGTTAGCCTAGTATTTAGGTTTTCATAAGGAGCATGCATTAATGTATTGCTTATATAACTAAATATATAGTTAAAATTAATTTGCAATTCTGGACCTGAAAAAAAAATTGGAAAGGCTGAGGCTGCTGTGGTTGGATCTGAGCTGAGGACTCAGGGATGCAAGAGGGTAATAAGTCTTAGGTGAAGACTGGGCTGGGGAGTTGTGACAAACAGGTAATAAGGGAAGGATCAGATCAGGATGGATTTGAATGTTAGGCAGAAGTAATCCTTGTTTTTGTTGGTATTTTAATATTTGGGACAGAGGAGTCATGCCAAATGTTTGTGAATAAAATAAACATATAATTTAATAAATTAATATTGACTTGATTTAGAAAAAGAGAAATTATTAGGTGACTGTGGAATTTGGATTGTGTCCAAACTGCTGACACATAGTGCATATCTCAAGCAGAAAACCTTGGGTTTAAGGATTTATGTTGTGTGTTCTTTACCCCCTGCTCTTTAGTAGGTAGTGATTGACAGCATGGCAGGAGAAATTTTGGCCTCAGATAATCCTAAAATGACCACAGTGTGGTGTTCCCCAAGCTGAGTTCCATGGAACGCTAGTCCTTGAGAGAGACAGGGCTGTGTGATCAACTCTGATTGGGAAGGACAGAATACCACATGTCCCTCTTGAAGGGTCAGTGTATTTTGGAATAGTAAAGACTCTGAGAAGTGCTACAAGAAAGAAGTTCAGAAGTTATGTGAGCTTCAGAGATGTATGGTTGGTGGCTCAACGATGACATCAAGAATTCATTCCAGACATTTTCAGATCAGTTTCAAACTGAAGATGATACTTTTATGGTTACAAGAGGGCTGCCACTGACAAGTAGGGCCTCGTGCTTCCTTATTCATGTCCAGAAGAGAGAGGGGAGAGTGAGAAAAGACTTCTTTTCTGTCTTTCCCTTCGGTTTGACTGGATCAACTTAATGGTCACTGGGAGAGTGCTATGTACTGAATTACTCACACTAATCAGATCCACTGCCTGAAAGCTGGGAATGGAGTTAGCTTTCCTGAAGAACATGACTGTGAGGGGCAACAGTGAATTTTTGGGGAAAAAAGGTCAGGATTCTGTTATGAAGGGGAAAGGTGGATGAGGGTATGCAATGCAATGGTTGGAGATGCAATACCAGTCTGTGGCAGGCAGACACAGCAGATGAAACTAGGGGGCCCAAGTGTGTGAAAGGCAGCAGGTGGCTGCAGCCAGGGGGAAGGGAGAGATGGTGCTAACCAGGGCCACCAAGATGAGCCCAAAGGCAAGGGTACCTGACAGAGGCACTGGCTGCTGCTTTCCGTGGTAGCTCAGGACGTTATTTATACTTTTGAAACTCTGAGGATGTATTCAAAATTCTGTCACGTATAGAGTGGTTTAGAATTTTGGAGAATTTGAAAAAGAATTAAAATGCTGCTGAACTTTAAAGAGAACTAAATAAAGAACAAAGCAGCAGGAAGTGCTGCCTGTGGAATAAAGATGGGGTCTTCTGCTCCTTGAGGATGCCAGGCATGAAAAGTACCAAATGGCAATTTATTTTCTTTATATAAGTTTCTCCTGAATATTTGTCTATCAAGGCTGTCAGACGTAAATGCAGTTGCAAAACGAGTGACTAACTTAATTTGAGAACTAAAAGTGTCTTCCTTATCTTTCTGCCTGTGACTCAACATAACTGTTTTCTCTAGGAGTGATGTTAGGGCAGAGTCCTTTGGCTCCTGAAATACAAAACTCCTAACTCACCAAGTAGGTCACTTAAAAGTGTTTATTCTAAAACTGACATTTTAGCTCAGTCTCTTCTACTGTGACATGGAAGATAGGCTGTGTTGCAGCAGTTATCCAAATAGCAGATAGCAACTGTATACTTGTGCAGTTACTCATATTCTATATACATTCAGATACACATGATTAGAATGAATATATAAATAAATATATTAATGTATAGAGAAGGGTTGGTGAATGGTGGGGAAGAACTTTCTTTTTTCTTTTTTTTAATCACATCAACTCTTGCACATAGGGGAAGAATTTTCTTTATGGCTACAGTTGTACTTTAAGTCTATCTTCCCATGTGTAAAAATCAAAATTTAAAATAAAGTGTGTCTTTTTTTAAAGTACTGGAGAAACTTGCTAGTAAAGAAATTCACTGGGTAAGTTATTTTACAAAATGAATATGCATTCATTTTTCTTTTATATAATACAATTTCCATGTATTGGACTTGTTTATACGAGGAAAGAGCTGTTTCATTTTGAATATTAAAGGTCAAGGCTAGGGTCAGTGGCTCACACCTATAATCCCAGCACTTTGGGAAGCCGAGGTGGGTGGATCGCCTGAGGTTAGGAGTTCAAGCCCAGCCTGACCAACAGGGATAAACCCCGTCTCCACTAAAAATACAAAATTAGCTGAGCATGTTGGCACATGCCTGTAATCCCAGCTACTCTGGAGGCTGACGCTGGAGAATTGTTTGAACCTGGGAGGCAAAAGTTTTGGTGAGCCGAGAACACGCCATTGCACTCTAGCCTGGGCAACAAGAATGAAACTCCATCTCATAAAAAACAAAAAAGAAAAGAAAAGAAAATTAAAGGTGAAAAACCACAACAAGTCTTCAAATTTGTCGTAAATTTGGTAGGAGGGTACTCTTCCTTGCTTGCCAAATGCATATCATTTTTAGATAACTGTAAGCTAAGGAGAATGTAGAAGGAATAAGAGATCACTATATTTTGAGGCAGTGCTTCTACTCTACAAATGTAAAATTCAGTTCTTTCTAATGAAATAAGCATTAGCTTTCTCTGTACAGCCTCTCTATTACCATAGACGTTTAAAATTTCTTTGAACAGAGAATAAGGAAAAATGAAAGCAGACATTGATGTGACACAATTACTTGAACTTTTGAGATGGTAAGGTTTGAAATAGACATGTGAAGCTGATTAAATAATGAGATGGGGAAAGCTGATAAGTTAATCCTCCCATGAATTGTTTCTTATTTTGGGGAAAGGTGAGGGTTGAAAATGGAGGGATGCTATGGATGAAAATGGGATGAATGTTGTGTCTCCCCAGAATTCATGTTGAAACCTAATTTCCAGTGCAATAGTATTAGACGTGGGGGTCTTTAGGAGGTGATTATGTCATAAGGGCAAAACTCTCATGAGTGAGGTTAATTCCTTTATAAAAGAGCCCAAGGGAGCTTATTCGCCCCTTCTGCTATATGAGGACACAAAGAAGCTGCCATGCTTGAGGAACAGGTCCTTAGCTGACAGTAAATCTGCTGGCATCTTGATTTTGACAGCCTCCAGAACTGTGAGCAATAAATTTCTGTTGTTTATAAATTATCCAGTCTAAGGTATTTTGTTATAGCAGCCTGAACAGACTAAGACAAATTTTACCAAGAAGTGAGGTGTTGCTATAACAAATACCTACATGTATGGAAGTGACTTTGGAACTGGGTAGGGGGTAGAGGCTGGAAGAGTTTAGAGTTTACATGCTAGAGAAACACCTACATTGAAGTAAACAGGGCATTAAGGTGATACTTACGAGGGCTCAGAAGAGAGCTGTAGAGAAAGCCTCTGCCGACTTAGAGATTACCTAAGAGATCATGCACAGAATGCTAGAAATATGGATGGCAAAGGCCATTCTGATGAGGTCTCAGATGGAAATGAGGAAATTGGAAGAAAGGAAACCCTTTTTATAAAGTGAGAATTTGGCTGAATGGAGTTTGTATTCCAGTGCTTTGTGGAAAGTAGAACTTCTGGGTGAAAAAAAGGATATTTGATAGGAGAAATACCTAAGCAGTGTTGAGGGTGTGACATGGCTTGTCTATGTAAATAAAGTAAAACGTGAGAAGAGAGAAACAAATTAAAAATGAAATTTATAAGCAAAAGGAAAGAACTTAAATATTTGGAAAATTGTCAACCTGGCCGTGTTTTAAGAAATGAAAAAGAATGCTTTTCATTCTTTTGAAAGAATGAAACAGTGTGGCCAAGTGACTATTTCATAAGGAGACTAGTAAGACTAGAAGCCAGGTGCTATTCATCAAGGCAATGGAAGAATGACCCCTAGGGCATTTCAGAGAGATCATTTGGGCTGCCACTGCCATCAAAAGCCCAGAGTGCCAGGGGGCTGGGGGACAGAGTAGATCAACTACAGTGATGCATCACTTAATGACAGGGATACATTCTGAGAAATGGGTCATTAGATGAGTTTATCATTGTGTGAACATCATAGAGTATATTTACACAAACCTTGATGGTACAGCCTACTACACCTAAATGATATGGCATACTCTATTGCTCTTAGGCTACAGTCCTGTACAGCATATTACTGTACTGAATATGTAGGCAGTTGTACCACGATAGTAAGTATTTGTGTTTCTAAACATATATAAATATAGAAAAAGTACAATGTTCCTAATACAGAGAAGTGATAAATGCTTGAGTTGATGGATACCCCAGTTACTTTGATGTGTTTATTACACAGTATATGGCTGCATCAAAACATCATAGGTACTCCATAAATATATTTACCTATTATGTATGTATCCATAAAAATTAAAAATTTAAAAAAGAAAGGGTACAGTAAAAATATAGTACTATAATCTTATGGGACCACCATTGTGTATAGTTTGTCACTGACTGAAATGTCATGTGGTACATGACATATGTCAAAAGATGGGCCTCCAATGTCTGTGGGACCTCACAGCACAGTGTTGCCTCAAGTCTTTGTTCCCTGCATTTTGGCACAGTGCTTTTTAGCTAGTCCAGGTGTGAATCCAGTGGGGCCCAAGGATGGTACACACCACAGCGTCTGCCCCTTTGAGGGCACAGGCAGTAAACCTTGATGGTATATGTGAGGTGCCGTCTCCATGGATGCCCAGAGTGCATGAGTTGCGGGGTCATGGCTACCTCCACCTAGATTTCAGAGGATGCTCTGGAGAGACTAAGGGCCCAGGCAGAGAAATGGCACAGGGGAAGATATTGCAGAGAGACCCTACTATGGCAGTAGCTCATAAAGCCACGGGAGTGGGACCATTCCTGAGGCCCCAGAATGGTAGAACCACTGGGGTGCTACTCCAGTCTGGAATAACTGCAGGCAGGAGACCCCAACCTGGAAAGTTGTTGTGTGTGCTGTGCTCAGTAAAACCATGAGGTGTGGGCCTGCCCAGAGCCTTGGAGACCCAACCTTTTCCCCAGTGTGTCTGGAAGGGGGGCATCTTTAAGGTTTAAGGTTGTTCGTTCTGTTGGGTTTTGAACTTGCTTGGGATGAGTCACCCCTTTCTTCCTTCCTATTTCTGTCTTTTGGAATGGGAATGTCTATCCTGTGCCTGTCCCACCATTGTATTTTGTAAGAATATAACTTTTGATTTTGCACATTCATAGCTGGAGAGAAATTTGTCTCAGGATGAATCATACCTTGTGTCTCACCCAAATCTAATTTAGATGACATTTAGATGGGACTTTGGACTTTAAAGTTAATGCTAGATTTTAAAAGTAATGCTGGAACCAGTTAAGACTTTGGGGACCATTGGGATGGAATACATATATTTTGCCTATAAGAAGGATATGGATTGGGGGCCAAGGGTGGTATGCTATGTTCTGAATGTTTGTGTTTCTCCCCATGTTCATATGTTGAAACCTAATCTTCAATGCAACATTAGTAAGAAGTGGATTTTTAGGAGGTAATTAACTCATGAGGGCAGAATCATCATGAATGAGATTAGTGCCCTTATAAAAGAGGCTCATGGGAACTTGTTCACCCCTTCTGCTATACAAAGGCAGATAGAAGGTGCCATGTGTGAGGAATATGCTCTCTGCAGAATCTGCTGGCATTTTGATTTTGAACTTCCAAGCCTCTAGAACTGTGAGCAATAAACTTCCATTGTTTATAAATTACAATGACTGGTGTAGCAGCCTGAACAGACTAAAACACAATTCAGCTGTGAAAATATTCACCTCTCAAAATTCCACTTTGTCTTGGTAAGATCTGTGTATTGCAGACCTTCTATATTCTCCAAAATGAAACTCTCTGTTGGAGTCTGTGAGGTGCTGTTACTTACAGAGTTTATTATCTTCCTGGCATAAAAATATGTTGACAGAGAGTGCTCCAAAAATATAAACATTCTATTAAGGTCAGAGGGAAACAGAAAAATGTCTGTGTCTGTACTTTACTTTCAGATAGGATTAGGACTTTTGTAATGGAATTAGATGGAATCATTAATATTCTTTGAAACCTTGGGGGCTAAAAGCAAAGGCTTGGATACAGATTAGCAATAGCTATTTAAAAATTGCCAGCACCCTTTTTGTTTTCCTAGAGATGGAAGTCTGACTTGACTTTTGAGGGCAGATTACTCCTATAACAACAAACCAACACTTCAGTAGGCCTTTAAAGGCGGGAAACGATCCTGGAGAGTAAAGGTTTAATGCAACCAGAAGCTGAACTGCTTCTGTTTAAAGTACATGTCTGTAGTAAACTGTGAAAGTTATCTTCAGCTGAGTGGAATAGAGGAATATTTTGGTTGGAAGTGGGGCATAAGTTTTTTTTTTTCCTTAAAGGAACTCTGGAATTCTCTTAGTAGGGCACTTGGCAACAGGCTGCAGGCCAGGGGCTAGAGAGAGAAGATGATGCTCAGAGTTAATGAGGCTTGGCCTGTGGACTTGGTGCAGCTGTATTTGACATTCAGGCTGATGGTATCTGTTAAGTGCTGTAATGGCTTTTGTGGTGTCCAGGTCTCAGTGAGATTTTTGTTTACTATTCTTGCTTGATTACTGAGACAGCATTGACAAAGAGTCAGACCAGACAGCATTCATAGACTTGTGGAAACACAAGTCTAAAGAATAAGCAGAGGAAATTATGTAAACTTTCTTTTTTATCATTCCTGGGTGATATGGTTTGGCTGTGTCCCCACCCAAAGCTCATCTTGAATTGTAGTTCCCATAATCCTTATGTGTGTTGGAGGGACCTGGTGGGAGATAATTGAATCATGGGGTTGGTTAACCCCTTGCTGCTATTCTTGTGATATCGAGTGAGTTCTCATCTGAGCTGACGGTTTTATAAGGGGCTTGCCCCTTCGTTTAGCTCTCATTCTTCTCTCTCCCGGTGCCTTGTGAAGAAGGACATGTTTGCTTCCCCTTCCTCCATGATTGTAAGTTTCTTGAGGCCTCCTCAGCCATGCAGAACTGTGTGTCAATTAAAACTCTTTCCTGTATAAATTACCCAGGCTTGGGTATTTCTTCAGAGCTGCATGAAAATGAACTAATACAGTAAATTGGTACCACAGAGAGTTGGTGCTGCTATACCTGAAAATTTGGAATTGACTTTGGAACTGGGTAACAGGCAGAGGTTGGAACAGTTTGGAGAGCTCAGAAGAAGACAATAAAACGTGGGAAAGTTTGGAACTTCCTAGAGACTTATTGAATGGCTTTGGCCAAAATGCTGATAGTGATGTGGACAATGAAGTCCAGGCTGAAGTGGTCTTGAATGGAGATGGGGAACTTTTTGGGAATTGGAGTAAAGATCACTCTTATTATGCAAACAGACTTGTGACATTTTGCCCCTGCCCCAGAAATTTGTGGGACTTTGAACTTGAGAGAGATTTTTTAGGGCTCCTGGTGGAAGAAATTCCTAAGTGGCAAAGCATTCAAGAGGAAGCAAAGCATAAAAGTTTGGAAAATTTGCAGCCTGATGATGCAATAGAAAATAAAAACCCATTTTTTGAGAGGAAAATTTAACCCTCTGCAGAAATCTGCATAAGTAACGAGAAGCTGAATGTTGACTACCAACACAAGGGGGAATATATCTGCAGGGCATGTCAGAGAGCTTCACAGACGCACCTCCCATTACAGGCTGAGAGACTGAGGAGCGAAAAATGGTTTCATGGGCTGGGCCCAGGGCCCTCCTTCTCTGTGCAGCCTCGGGACATGGTGACCTGTGTCCCAGCTGCTTCAGCTCCAGCTGTGGCTAAAAGGGGCCAAGGTGTAGCTCGGGCCATTGCTTCAGAGAGTGCAAGCCCCAAGCCTTGGCAGCTTCCATGTGGTGTTGGTCCTAGGGGTGCACAGAAGAGAAGAATCAAGTTTTGGGAACCTCTTCCTAGATTTCAGAGGATGTATGGAAATGCCTGGATGTCTAGGCAGAAGTTGGCTGCAGGAGTAGAGCCGTCATAGAGGACCTCTGCCAGGGCAGTGCAGAAGGGAAGTGTGGGGTTGGAGCACCCACAGAGTCACTGCTGGAGCACTGCCTAGTGGAGCTGTGAGAAGCGGGCAGCCATCCTCCAGACCCCATAATGGTAGATCCACTGATGGCTTGCACCGTGTGCCTGGAAAAGCCACAGACACTCAACAGCAGCTTGTGAAAGCAGCATGGAGGAGGTCTGTACCCTGCAAAGCTACAGGGATGGAGCTGCCTAAGGAGTGGGAGCCCACCTCTTGCATCTGTGTGTCCTGGATGTGAGATACGGAGTCAAAGGAGATCATTTTGGAGATTTAAGGTTTAATGACTGCCCTATTGGATTTTGGACTTGCATGGGGCTACTGGCCCCTTTGTCTTGGCCAATTTCTCCCATTTGGAGTGGGTGTATTTACCCAATGCCTGTACCCCATTGTATATAGGAAGTAACTAACTTGCTTTTCATTTTTCAGGCTCATAGGCACAATGGACTTGCTTTGTCTCAGATAAGACTTTAGACTTGAACTTTGGGGTTAATGCTGGAATAAGACTTTGGGGGACTTTGGGAAAGGCATAATTGTGTGTTGAAATGTGAGGACATGAGATTTGGGAGGGGCCAGGGGCAGAATTATATGGGTTGCTCTTGTCCCCACCTGAATCTCATCTTGAATTATAGTTCCCAAAATCCCCATGTATGATGGGAGGGACCCAGTGGGTGGTAGT
The DNA here is from genome assembly GCF_009761245.1 of Sapajus apella. Classification (NCBI taxonomy): domain Eukaryota; kingdom Metazoa; phylum Chordata; class Mammalia; order Primates; family Cebidae; genus Sapajus; species Sapajus apella. The sequence goes on along the minus strand of NW_022436959.1, from coordinate 13,246,658 downwards.
TGAATCATGGGAACACTTACTCCCATGCTGCTATTCTCATCATAGTGGATAAGTGCTCATGAGATCTGATGGTTTTATAAGGGGTTTCCCCTTTCACTCAGCTTTCATTCTTCCCTCTCCTGCTGCCTTGTGAAGGACATTTTTGCTTCTCCTTCTACCAGGATTGTAAGTTACTTGAAGCCTCCCCAGCCCCACAGAACTCTGAGTCAGTTAAACCTCTTTTCTTTATAAATTATGCAGTCTTGGGTATGTCCTTATAGCAGCATGAGAGCGGACTAATACTCTGGGACAGGATCTTCTGCTTGGATACTATCTTTTGCGTGAGAGAGAAGAGATTGTACCCTCATCTCAATCTAGAACTTGTCTCCCTGAATCATAATTTCCTGCCAGGGTCAACCTCTTCTTGGGATGATTAGGAGTGATATTACAATATTCATTCCCTTTAGTGGAAGCTCATCTCCCAGTTATAGCAATATAATTGCATCAAAGACCCTGATGAGAAAAATCACAAAGAGAGTAACACCCCTAAATAGACAAACTCCTTAAGCAGACAAAGTGAGTTACCTGTTTGACTGACAACGGCCTTTGTTTGAACCATATTTTTCAACTGGTAAGTTAATTTATCTAATCAAGGTCTTGAGAGCAGGGGATTTCTCCTTTCTCATCCATCCAGGCCATGGGGCCAATGACCCTGGGAGCTTTACCTTCCCTTCAGGTGGCCCCTTCAAGTCAATTATAAGGGAGTCGTCCTGGCCATTTGTCTTCCAGCCTAGCTTTATCTATAATAAAGATGGTATTTTGTGCTCCATCTCTGCCTCTGCTGTTTTATTTCTTGATTTGGTTCAAGACCCAGGCAGAAGAGGGAGTCTACTTATTAGGGTCTCTCAATACCCCACAAATTCTGTCAACAACTTATACTGTAAATTGAGGCAAACTGCTTTGTACCTCTGTTTCTCCATCTATAAATGGAAGCCATGGTAATGGCTATTGGATAAAGGTTTTAAAAAAAGTGCTATAAGTGATTGACTAAAAGATGTTAATTGCCGGCCGCATCCCCCTGCTAATATCATAATCATTGTTTGGCAACATTTTCTAAATCGTATCTGAGAGTGTGGCTGCTGTGACACATTGATTCATTGTGGTTGGCACCATATGCTCCCATCTGCTGTGAGCAGCGTAATTGCTCTCAGTCATCAGCATCAAGCACACATGGTTAATTCGCAGGGAAAAACTCCAGTGCTTTGCCCCAAAGTCCAACTTGTCTGTCAGTTCACTCCTGTGGAAGGGGGCCAGGCTATCAGCATGCCCCACCTTCCCATCCTGGACATTGGCCTCAATCAGACCAGGTACTCAGCTCTAGCTTTCCATGGTTACCAGTAAGGACAAGCCTTTAATTTCTGCAAAAAGAACTTCGCTTGAGTTTTAGAATGAGATCCCTTTTTGGATCTTTGTTGCATATACATTTGATATGCTGTTTTCAATACTGGTTGATCTGGGTTGAAATCTTAGTTTTACCCTTCAGTAGCTTGACTTTGGGCCAGTGACCAAACTTCTCTGAGGTTGGCATTTCTTAACCTCTGAGATGTCATTTCTTCCTCTGTAACATGGGGCAAATATCTACCTTGCAAGAGTATGGTGAAGATTTGACTTAATTAGCTGCGGTAAGTAAAGCATTAATAAGTGCTCAATAAATGGTAGTGACTGTTGTCACTGGAGTGCCTATTCTTTGCTCACAGAATGTTTCGAAGACTGGTTTTATTTATTTTATTTTTATTTTACTTTAGGTGCATACTGTATCTGGCATTTCTCCCCATATTATCCCTCCCCACCCTCCCCACCCCCTCCTCTCTCTCCTCTACCCCCGCAACTGCCCCCAGTGTGTGATGCTCCTCTCCCTGAGTTCATGTGTTCTCATTGTTCAACATCCACCTATGAATGAGAACACGTGGTGTTTGGCTTTCTGTTCTTGTGTCAGTTTGCTGAGAATGATGGTTTCCAGATTTATCCAAGTCTCTACAAGGGACATGAACTCATTGTTTTTTATGGCTACATAATATTCCATGGTGTATATGTACCACATTTTCTTTGTCCAGTCTATCATTGATGGGCATTTGGGTTGGTTCCAGGTCTTTGCTATTGTACACAGGGCTGCAATGAACATACAGGTGCATGTGTCTTTATAGTAGAATGATTTATAGTTCTTTGTATATATACCCAGTAATGAGATTGCTGGGTCAAATAGAATTTCTATTTCTAGATCCTTGAGAAATCACCACACTGTCTTCCACAATGGTTGTACTAATCTACACTCCCACTAACTGTGTAAGAGTGTTCCTATTTCTCCACATCCTCTCCAGCATCTGTTGTCTCCAGATTTTTTATTGATGGCCATTCTAACTGGTGTGAGATGGCATCTCAATGTGGTTTTGATTTGCATTTCTCTAATGACCAGTGATGATGAGCATTTTTTCATGTTTGTTGGCCTCATATATGCCTTCTTTTGAAAAGTGTTTGTTCATATCCTTTGCCCACTTTTGAATGGGGTTGTTTTTTTTTCTTGTATATCTGTTTTAGTTCTTTGTAGATTCTGGATATTAGCCCTTTGTCAGATGGGTAGATTGCAAAAATTTTTTGCCATTCTGTTGGTTGCTGGTTTTCTCTAATGATGGTTTCTTTTGCTGTACAAAAGCTCTGAATTTTAATTAGACCCCATTCGTCTATCTTGGCTTTTATTGCCATTGCTTTTGATGTTTTAGTCATGAAGTCCTTGCCTATGCCTAGTTCCTGGATGGTTTTGCCTATGTTTTCTTCTAGTGTTTTTATGGTGTTGGGTTTTATGTTTAAATCTTTAATCCATCTGGAGTTAATTTTAGTGTAAGGTGACAGGTAGGGTCCAGTTTCTGCTTTCTGCACATTGCTAGCCAGTTTTCCCAACACCATTTATGAAACATGGAGTCCTTTCCCCATTGCTTGTTTTTGTCAGGTTGGTCAAAGATCAGTTGGTTGTAGATGTGTAGTGTTGCTTCTGGGGGCCTAGTTCTGTTTCATTGGCCTGTGTCTCTGTTTTGGTACCAGTATGATGCTGTTTTGATTACTGTAGGTTTGTAGTATAGTTTGAAGTCCAGCAGTGTGATGCCTCCGGCTTTGTTCTTTTTGCTTAGGATTGTTTTGGCTATGTAGGCTCTCTTGTGATTCCATATGAAGTTTAAGGTGTTTTTTTCCAGTTCTGTGAAGAGGGTCATTGGTAGCTTGATGGGGATAGCATTGAATCTATAGATTACTTTGGGCAGTATGGCCATTTTGACGATATTAATTCTTCCTAACCATGCGCGTGGAATGTTTTTCTATCTGTTTTTGTCTTCTCTTATTTCCTTGAGCAGTGGTTTGTAGTTCTCCTTGAAGAGGTCCTTTACGTTCTTTGTTAGTTGTATTCCTAGGTATTTTATTCTCTTTGTAGCAATTGTGAATGGGAGTTAGCTCTTGATTTGGCTCTCTGTTCATCTGTTATTGGTGTATAGGAATGCTTGTGATTTCTGCATGTTGATTTTGTATCCTGAGACTTTGTTGAAGTTGCTTATCAGTTTGAGAAGATTTTGGGCTGAGATGATGGGGTCTTCTAGATATACGACCATGCCATCTGCAAATAGAGACAGTTTGACTTCCTCTTTTCCTAATTGAATACCCTTTATTTCTTTTTCTTGACTGATTGCTCTGGCTAGAACTTCCAATACTATATTGAATAGGAGTGGTGAGAGAGGGCATCTTTGTCTAGTGCCTGATTTCAAAGGGAATTATTCCAGCTTTTGCCTGTTCAGTATGATATTGGCTGTAGGTTTGTCATATATAGCTTTTATCATTTTATGATACATTCTGTCGATTCCTAGTTTATTGAGAGATTTTAGCATGAAGAGCTGCTGAATTTTGTCAGAGGCTTTCTCTGCACCTATTGAGATAATCATGTGGTTTTTGTCTTTGGTTCTGTTTATGTGATGGATTATGTTTATGGATTTGCGTACGTTGAACCAGCTTTGCATCCTTGGGATGAAGCCTAACTGATCATGATGGACAAGCTTCTTGATGTGCCATTGTAATCTGTTTGCCAGTATTTTCTTTTTCTTTTTTGAGACAGAGTCTCATTCCGTCACCAGGCACCAGGCTGGAGTGCAGTGGCGCAACCTCGGCTCACTACAACCTCCGCCTCCCGGGTTCAAGCAATTCTCCTGCCTCAGCCTCCTGAATAGCTGGGACTACAGGTGTGCGCCACCACGCCCAGCTAATTTTTTAGTATTCTTAGTAGAGACGGGGTTTCACCATGTTGGCCTGGATGGTCTTGATCTCTTGACCTCGTGATCCGCCCACCTCAGCCTCCCAAAGTGCTGGGATTACAGGGTTTGCCAGTATTTTATCGAAGATTTTTGCATCAACGTTTATCATGGATATTGGCCTGAAGTTTTCTTTTTTAGTTGAGTCTCTGCCTGGTTTTGGTATCAGGATGATGTGGGTCTCATAAAAGGAGTTAGGGAGGATTCCCTCCTTTTGTATTGTTTGATACAGTTTCATAAGGAATGGAACCAGCTCCTCTTTGTACGTCTGGTAGAATTCGGCTGTGAACCCGTCTGGACCTGGACTTTTTTTGGTTGATAACGCTGTTGATTGCTGCCTCTACTTCAGCCCTTGTTATTGGTCTATTCAGGGTTTCAACTTCCTCCTGGTTTAGTCTTGGTAGAGTACAAGTGTCTAGGAATTTATCCATTTCTTCCTGGTTTACTCATTTATGTGCATAGAGCTGTTTGTAGTAATCTCTGATGGTAGTTTGTATTTCTGTGGGATCAGTGGTGATATCCCCTTTTTCATTTTTTATTGCATTTATTTGATTCTTCTCCTTTTTCTTTTTTATTAACCTGGCTAGTGGTCTGTCTATTTTGTTGGTCTTTTCAAAAAACCAGCTCCTGGATTTATTGATTTTTTGACGGTTTTTTTGTGTCTCTATCTCCTTCAGTTCTGCTCTGATCTTAGTTATTTCTTGTCTTCTGCTAGCTTTTGAGTTTTTTTCTTCTTTCTCTAGCTCTTTCAGTTTTGATGATAGGGTGTCAATTTTAGATCTTTCCTTGTTTCTCATGTGGGCATTTATTGCTAAAATTTCCCTCTTGACACTGCTTTAAAGGTGTCCCAGAGATTCTGGTATGTTGTGTCTTCATTCTGGTTGGTTTCAAAGAACATCTTTATTTCTGCCTTCACTTCATTGTTTATTCAGCCAACGCTCAGAAGTAAGTTGTTCAGTTTCTAAGTGGTTGTGTGGGATTGAGTATGTTTCTTAATCCTGAGTTCTAGTCTGATTACGCTGTGGTCTGACAGACTGTTTGGTAAGATTTCCTTTCTTTTGCATTTGCTGAGGAGTGATTTGCTTCCAGTGATGTGGTCAGTTTTAGAGTAAGTGCAATGTGGTGCTGAGAAAAATGTATATTCTGTGGATTTGGGGTGGAGTGTTCTGTATATGTCTATTAGGTCCACTTGGTCCAGCTCTGCATTCAAGTCCTGGACATCCTTATTAATTTTCTGTCTCGTTGATCTGTCTAATATTGACAGTGGAGTGTTCAAGTCTCCCACTATTATTGTGTGGAGTCTAAATTTTGTTTTATGTCATTAAGAACTTGCTTTATGTATGTGGGTGTTCCTGTGTTGGGGCGTATATAGTTAGGATAGTTAGTTCTTCCTGTTGGATTGATCCTTTTACCATTATGTAATATCCTTCTTTGTCTCTTTTGATCTTTGTTGGTTTGAAGTCCATTTTATCAGAGACTAGGATTGCAACCCCTGCTTTTTTTTCTTCTCCATTTGCTTGGTAAATCTCCTTCCATCCCTTTATTTTCAGTCTATGTGTGTCTTTGTATGTGAGATGGGTTTCTTGAATACAGCACACCAATGGGTCTTGACTTTTTATCCAGTTTGCCAGTCTGTGTCTTTTGATTGGGACATTTAGGCCATTTACATTCAATGTTAATATTGTTATGTGTGAATTTGATCCTGCCATTTTGTTACTGGCTGGTTTTCTTTCCCATTAGTTGACTCATTTTCTTCATTGCATTTTTGGTCTTTGCCAACTGGTTTGCTTTTGCAGTGACTGGTACTTGTTCCTTTCTGTGATTAGTGTTTCTTTCAGGAGCTCTTGTAGGGCAGGTCTGTTGGTGACAAAAATCTCTCAGTAATTGCTTGTCTGTAAAGGACTTCATTTCTCCTTCACTTTTGAAGCTTAGTTTGGCTGGATATGAAATTCTGGGTTGAACGTTCTTTTCTTTAAGGATGTTGAATATTGGCTCTCACTCTCTTCTGGCTTGTAGGGTTTCTGCTGAGAGATCTGCTGTGAGTCTGATTGGCTTTTCTCTGTGGGTGACCTGACCTTTCTCTCCAGCTACACTTAGCATTTTTTTCTTCATTTCAGCCTTAGTGAATCTGATGATTATATGCCTTGGGGTTGCTGTTCTTGAGGAATACCTCAACTGGTTATTATTTTAACTTTCTCCACATGCATTTCTATTTCTCTAGAAGCTTGCTCCTCAGATTATGGTTCTTGAAAGAGCAGATGTTTATGCTCAGCAGAAAAGTGTGTTGCTAATAAAGTATACTGCATGCTAAAACATTCAGGTGTGTGAGACTTAGGTTCATTCTTTCCAGGCTTAGGTTAGCTGTTGATGCAGCTAATATAGGCAATTGTCCTTGTTGAAGGAATTTCAGGAAAGCCAGGGTTGGTGGAGAAGGTCATGTTAAAAGTGAATTCCCAAGCGTGAATACTCCTTAATGCAAATAAATTCAAAATAACTTAGTTTCTGGTGTTCATGAGGAAACTTAAGTGAAGAGGCTAATAATTCAGTAAGTTGGATGAGTCGGCAATTTGCTTGTTTGTGTGTATGTGTGTTTGGTCAGGTTCCAGATAACAATTACTCTTCCATGTCTGAGGCACCGGGCTGAGGACAGGAATGGCAGTACAAAAATATTCTGGGCTCTTCTTTAACTAATTAAAGAGCAGGTAAATGAGTATAATGCTGTTGTGGGGCTACAACAATGTACCTCTGGAAAGCAGTAGCCTAGGATGTATGTCAAATGGGTCATCCTGACAATGAACACTATTGAAATTCTGAGCAGGGAACATCCCTTCTCAATGGGCCACCTCTGGCCTCACTGACCTCCACCTCAGGGCTCTTTGTACTTGCTTTTCTCATTGCCTGGATGCACTTCTACCGATGTTTTCATGGCTCTCTCCCTCACCTGCTCATGTGTCTGCCCACCTGTCCTTTTCTCAGTTAGGCCATTCTATTTGCGATGATGACATTTCTCTTACCCCCATTTTTTCTATAGCACTTACCAACAACTTCATGGTGCATACTTTCTTATTTATTTATGTATTGTCAATCTCCAGTGGCATGTAAATTTATGACGGTTGAGCTTTGTTTTGTTTTGTTCCATGTTCTGTTTCCTGACCCTAGAATAGTTCCTGGCATATAGTAGAGGCTCAATACATATTTGTTGAATGAATGGTAGCTTTACATGCTCTCTTTCTTATTTTTATAGAACACTGCAAACTGGTTATTATTTGCATTTTAGAGATTAAGCAGCTAAGATGTGGAGAAATACCTATTAATAGTTATAGATGCTAATAAGCAGCAGAGATAGAATTTGAATCTGGCCTCTGATTTCTCCCCTGAGCCCTGAGTTCATGTATGTTCATAGAGACAGCGTCTGAAACTTACATCCCTGTGGTATCATAGAAATTTATTTAGCCTTTGTCTTTGGTTCCTGGCACAGAGCTTCTAGAACCCAGAGCTCCTGCATGATAAGGGTTATAGAGCATCTTTTCTATCAATGAGGTGTTGTTGGCAAGCCCCTGGATAGTTTCAGGATGGGGTCTGGTCACCAGAAAGACCAACCCTTGATTAGAAGCTTGAAATGTTTTTGCATGCGCCCAACCTCTAGGAAAGTGAGAGGGGTAGAGATTGAGTCAATTACCCATGGATAATGTTTAATTAATCATGAAAACATAATTAAAATTCCATAAAATCCCCTAAACAACAGAGTTCAGAGAGCTTCTGAGTGGGCAAACACATCCATGTGCCAGGAGAGTGATATACCCCAATTCCACAGGGAACAGAAGATCCTGTTGTTAGGATCCTTCTAGACCTCACCCTGAGTACCACCTGGCTGTTTGTATTCTTTATGATAATCTCATAAACATAAGTAAAGTGGCTTCCTGAGTTCTGTGAACCATTCTAGCAAACTCTTGTGATTCTTGTGGCTGGCATCTGAAGTGAGGGCAATTTCTTGGAATTGAGCCCTTAAATTTGTGGAGTCTGAAGCTAACTCTGGGTAGTGTCTGAATTGAATCAAATTGAATTATAGGACACCTTGCAGGTGTTGGAAAAGACCGTGTTTTTGATGTCAGGAGGAAAAACCTTCTCAATGCTCAAGATAAAACTGGATTCTCAGCCACACCTCTTCTGTTTTTTCCCCATTTCAGCAAATGCCACCCCCATCCATCCAGTTATTCAAGCCAAAAACATTAGAGCCATTCTCAATTCATTCTTTTCATTCATCTCCTCCATCTGATCCATCAATAATTCTGGTCAATTCTACTCCCTGATTCAGTTCCCTTTTCTCTTGCACTGCAATCATCTTTATCTGCATTGTTCCAAAAAGCTTCTAAGTCTGTCTGCCTCCACACTTTCCCCTATAATTCATTCTCCACATCTCAGAATAAAAATGGCAAGAAGCTATGCACTGCCCATTCTGGGAACATGAACAGGGCTCCTACAGTCTTGCTGCTGCTCTTTGGATACTCTGGCAGCTTTCTTCATGCTGTTGCTTTCTCTGCAAGGACATAATCATTCCAACTTTTGGCTTCACTGGCATCTAACTTTAGTCTGCTGAAGAAAACTCCAGAATCTCCAGTCAAACTGTTCTTTTTAAATAATCCCCATGCCTTATTAATTTAGGAAAGTCCTATCTGCACAGAGCACCTTGCACCATCACAAAATGCAAAATAAATTCGTATGAAATTATTATTCAAAAGCGAATTGTTTAATCTGCTTTAAATTGTTTTCTTTAGCTACAGCTGTGATTTCATTTTGCATTTGTTACAAACCCTTAAGCCCTAACTGGCCTCAGCCAGTCAGCTGAGTTCAAGTTCAGTTCCTTGGACACGGGCCATTCTGGGCTACCAGGGGAATTGTACCAAAGATGGCAGTCTGGCTGGTCCACATGCTGTCTGCTTTGGATGAGGAAGAACAGACGAAAAGATGCAAAGGACAGCAGAGAGTTGCTGAATTCCTCCTGCTGGCTTCTTTTCACATGTGATCCTGCAGGCAGCTAACCAGGCCTAAGGAATGTGCTCTGGTCAGGGCACATGGAATATTCTGGAACTGACAAGCAGTAATGCCTCCCATCTGGAGAACATCTAACCTCTATAGAGCCCTGCTGTTTTCAAAGCATTCTTCCATGCATTGTCACAGTTGAGTTTTGCCACAACTTTGGCAGATGGTGAGGGCAAAGTTGTTATCCCCATTCAAAGCTGTGGGAAAGTTGTGACTTAGAGAATTGAGATTTTGCCCATGGCCACATAGCTAGTAACAGTCTTAATGGGCTTGAACACAGATGTACAGATTGTAATTTTCTTTCTGTTATTCTAAGAATGGAAAAAAAAATTGTTCTTGTGGGCCAACTTTGACTGATTGGCAGTATTTTCCTGGAGTGGTAAGTTCATAAATGGTTCAAGGCCATTGCTAGACTCTGTGGGAAAAGACATTTTGATTGACTGGTGATGTCTGCCAGCAGTGAGGGAGACGATGTGGTGGCATATTGCTGTCTAGTTACTTCCCATGCGCCACCTCTCCCCTCACACTGTGCCATAATTTGCTTCTTTGCATTCTGCTTCTTTTGCTCCAGGGATGAAAAGAATAAGAAATACCACCTGTGAAGTTTAAATGCTACTCTCTTCTGTCCTGACCTTGCTGTGGGTATCTCTTTAGCTCTCATTGTGGATAACTCAGGAAACTATACAAGTTCACGTGCCTGTGGCTTCTTTGACAGAGAAGTTTAATGTGTTTTCTTCCCTCTGAGAAAGAGCAATAGAACAGGCCAGTCACAGTTATGTGAAGGAGTGGGCAATGTTGATCTGTTAGGCACTACAGTTGGATTCTTAGGTGCCAATCTAAATACTGTGAAGATGTAATAATGAAGTTGCAGGCACATCTCCTCTTTACATCCACTGTGAGGAACTATGGAGTACTCATATGGTTTGGATCTGTGTCATCACCCACATCTCATGTTGAATTGTAACCCCCAATGCTGCAGGTGGGGCCTGGTGGGAGGTGATTGGATCGTGAACACAAATTTCCCCCTTGGTGCTGTCTTCACAATAGTGAGTGAGTTCTTATGAGATCTGGTCATTTAAAAGTGCATAGCACCTCCCCTTCCTTTTCTCTTGCTCCTGCTCTGGCCATGTAATATGTGTGCTTCCCATTCACCTTCTGCCATAATTGTAAATTTCCTGGGGCCTCCCAGAAGCTAAGCAGATGCCAGCCTCATGCCTCCTGTACAGCCTGTGGAATCATGAGCCAATTAATCCTCTTTTCTTTATAAATTGCCTAGTCTCAGGTATTCCTTTATAGCCATGTGAGAACAGACCAATCCAAGTACGAAGGACATAGATCTCATCAACAGGGCTCTTCTTAATTCATTACCAAGTCTGCATGGAGTGGCATAGACCTAAAGCATTCCCTCATTTTAGCTAAGTCACTCAATATGTAAATTACACCTAAAGCAAAGCCACTTAAATAGAGAAACCCTCTGAAGTTTTTCCCATGCCCCATTGAATTTATCCCAGTGGAGTTCTAACAACTCTTCCGTTCTAACTCCATCTCTCATTAGTCCATGATCTCCAGGTTGAATGTTTTCCCCTGTACTTTCTGGCTTTTACTTCTTTGCTTAGAAACTCACCTTCTCCTATAATATGTTTATTGCCCATATACCCTGTCTTCATGTGTTGATACCATCTCCTTTGTTAAGTTTTTCTTAAGCATCCATTTGTCTGGGATTTATTCTTTCTTTCTTTATATTTCTTTGTTGTTGCTATCCTCCCTGCCCCAGAATTTTGCTTACACAATGTTTGTATTCTGTCTTGTATTATTGTTGTTGACTAAGTGCTCCCACTACCTTGTAGATGGTGAGTTTTTTCCAGTAGCAACTCTTAGATCATCTTTTCTTTATTACCCAATATAATGTCTAGATTGGAGTAGAAATACAAAAAGTATCTGTTGAATAAATATGCTCCTTTACAGTGGCCAATCCAGCAAGTCTTGTTTCTTCCAGGCCTTGTATATTTTGAATGATTTACTGTGAAAGTGCCTATCCACAAGCCACTTGCATTGTAGGTAGTGGTTGGTCATCAAACAAGAGTCTAGGTAAGGCAAGGTGATAGCTTAGGGATGACAATTCAGGGATAGCAATACAGATGGAAAGATGTGGATTGATTTAACATGTAAAGAGGAAGCAAAATGCAGGAGTTAGTGAAGAAATGAATTTGCAGGCTGAGGGGGAAGGATGTAAAAAAGATGGCTTGAAAATATCTGCCTTGTCCAGTGAAATTGATTGTGGTACCAGTCATTGAGATGGGGTACTGAAAGAGGATGATGATTTTTTTAAGGGGGATTATGAAGAGTTTGATTTTGGGGTTGGAGCTTATATGGAGGCCAGGGTTGGAGGCTTGAATTAGGGATTCACCAGCACATCAGTGGCCTCTGTATCTGAAAACTCCTGCTTCCCCTGTGACCTTGCATTGTTTGCTGAGAGAAAGGGAGGGATTTGATGGAGTCATAGGTGAGAGGAGAAGAGAGAGCATTTGAGACAGTTGTGTGAGTGGGCAAGGATTGTCTGTAGCCATGTGATGAGGTTATGAAGTCAAGTTTTGGATCTGGTTGAGATTGGCCTTCAATATAATTTATAGTGCCACCAACTGGCCCAGCTGTGAGATTTTCCCAGCATCCCTTAAATGCCCAGGTACACTTTTGAAGAAAATGGTAGTTGGGTTCATCTGAGTTGTAGATTTTGCCAGAGAGGTAGTATTTAGAGGCAGAGGGGCAAGAGAGTATAGCATATTTGTAAAATATTACTTAAAATAATGATAATGAAATCAAAGTAGAGAGGGAGGGAAGATAAGACAGGAAGGAGGAAATTGATAGGAGAACGTATAGAGATATCCCAGTGGATAGGGAGAAGGTGGAGGGTTAGATGGTAGGTATACCAACTTTTGAAGAAAAGTTGTGGGATCATCTTAATGAGCTGGAAAACAAAAAGATTGTGAATGAAGAGCTACGTCGTTGAAATACAACTTCAGAGGTAAAGAAATTTGGGGTTATCATAGGCCCTGGGTAGAGAATCACATGGTTGAAACAGCAAGACTAATTTCAGAGACCTTGGGCAAATTTAGATCAAAGCAACTATACATATATCATAACTAAAATATTGTGTATGTATATGGCACAGATTATTTGAACAAGGTAATAGTGGTTTAAAATTTTCATTTTTCATTAAGTTTTGGGGTACATGTGCAGATCATGCAAGTTAGTTACATAGTTATACATGTGCCATGATGGTTTGCTGCTTCCCTCCCCCATCATCTACATTAGGTATTTCTCCTAACGTTATCCTTCCCCAATCCCCCCACCCCTTGCTGTTTCTTCCCTAGCCCCCCCACCCCTCAAAAGGTCCCAGTGTGTGATGTTCCCCTCCCTGTGCCTGTGTGTTCTCATAGTTTAACATCTACTTAAGAGTGCAAACGTGGCGTTTAGTTTTCTGTTCTTGTGTCAGTTTACTGAGAATGATGGTTTCCATCTTCATCCATGTCCCTGCAAAGAACATGACTCATACTTTTTATGACTGCATAGCATTCCATGGTGTATATGTGCCACATTTTCTTGATCCAGTCTATACTTGATGGGCATTTGGGTTGGTTCCAAGTCTTTGCTATTGTAAACAGTGCCACAGTAAACATATGTGTGCATGTGTGTTTATAGTAGAATGTTTTATAATCCTTTGGGTATATAATGGAATACCATTTGACCCAGTAATGGAATTGCTGGGTCAAATGGTATTTCTATTTCTAGATCCTTGAGGAATTGCCACACTGTCTTCCACAATGGTTGAACTAATTTACACTCCTGTTAACAGTGTAAAAGCGTTCCTATTTCTCTGCATCCTCTTCAGCATCTGTTGTCTCCTGATTTTTTAATGATTGCCATTCTAACGGGTGTGAGATGATATCTCATTGTGGTTTTAATTTGCATTTCTCTAATGACCAGTGATGATTAACTTTTTTTATATGTTTGTTGGCTGCATAAATGTCTTCTTTTGAAAAGTGTCTGTAAATATCTTTTGCCCACTTTTTGATGGGGTTGTTTTTTGTTTTTTTTTTGTAGATTTGTTTAAGTTCTTTGTAGATTCTTATTATTAGCCCTGTGTCAGATGGATAGATTGCAGAAATTGTTACCCATTCTGTTGGTTGCCAATTCACTCTAATGATAGTTTCTTTTGCTGAGTGGAAGATCGTAAGTTTACTTAGATCCCATCTGTCTATTTTGGCTTTTGTTGTCATTGCTTTTGGTGTTTTATTCATGAAATCCTTGCCTATGCCTACATTCTGAATGGTATTGCCTAGGTTTTCTTCTAGGGTTTTTTATGGTGTTAGGCCTTATGTTTAAATCTTTAATTCATCTGGAGTTAATTTTTGTATAATATATAAGAAAAGGATCCAGTTTCAGCTTTCTGCATATGGCTAGCCAGTTTTCCCAACACCATTTATTAAATAGGGAATCCTTTCTCCATTGCTTGTTTTAGTCAGTCTTGTCAAAGATCAGATGGTTGTAGATGTGTGGCATTACTTCTGAGGCCTCTGTTCTGTTAAACTCCTCTATGCACATAAACCAGTAAATCTAGAAGAAATGGATAAATTCTGGACACTTACACCCTCCTAAGACTAACCCAGGAAGAAGTTGAATCCCTGAACAGGCCAGTAACAAGGTCTGAAGTTGAGGCAGGAATGAATAGCCTACCAATCAAAAATAGACCAGGACCAGCTGAATTCTACCAGAGGTACAAAGAGGAGCTGGCACCATTCCTTCTGAAACTGTTCCAAACAATACAAAAAGAGGGAATCCTCCCCAACTCGTTTTATGAGACCAACATCATCCTGATACCAAAATCTGGCAGAGACACAACTAAAAAAGAAAATTTCAGGCCAATATCCATGATGAACATTGATGCAAAAATCCTCAATAAAATACTGGCAAACCAAATCCAACAGCACATCAAAAAACTTATCCATCACTAGCAAGTTGGTTTTCTTCCTGGGATGCAAAGCTGGTTCAACATATGCAAATCTATAAATGTAATCTATCACATAAACAGAAACAAAGACAAAAACCATATAATTATCTCCATAGTTGCAGAGAAGGCCTTTGACAAAATTCAACAACCCTTTATGCGAAAAACTCTCAATAAACTAGGTATCAATGGAACGTATCTCAAAATAATAAAAACTATTTATGAAAACCCACAACCAACATTATACTGAATGGGCAAAAACTGAAAGCATTCCCTTGAAAAGTGGCACAAGACAAGGATGCCTGCTCTTACCACTCCTATTCAACTTAGTATTGGAAGTTCTGGTCAGTGCAATCAGGCAAGAAAAAGAAATGAAGCGTATTCAATTAGGAAAAGAGGAAGTCAAATTGTCTATATTTGCAGATGATATGATTGTATATTTAGAAGACTTCATCATCTTAGCCCAAAATGCCCTTAAGCTAATAAGCAACTTCAGCAGTCTCAAGATACAAAATCAATGTGCAAAAATCACAAGCGTTCCTATACACCAATAACAGACAAACAGAGAGCCAAATCATGAGAACTCCCATTCACAATTGCTACTAAGAGAATAAAATACCTAGGAATACAGCTAACAAGGGATGCGAAGGACCTCTTCAAGGAGAGCTACAAATCACTGCTCAAGGAAATAAGAGAGGACACAAACAGATGGGAGAACATTCCATGCTTATGGATAGGAAGAATAAATATCGTGAAAATGGCCATACTGCCATGTGTCCCTGCCGATACCTTGTTTTATTTTGGTCCAAAAAATCCAAAATTTGAGCTTCTGGTTTCCAGAACCGTGAGGGATTAAATTTTTGTTGTTGTAAGCCATCAAGTTTGTGGTAACTTGTTTCAGCAGCCACAGGAAGCTAATACAGGGCTCTTCAAGCTTTACTGTACACAGGAATCCCCTACAAAATGGGATGCAACTGGGATTCTTATTCAGTGGGTCTGGAGTGGTTCCCCATTCCTACCGCATTTCCAGCAATGCTCCTGGGTGATGCTGCTGTTGGAAGTCCATGGACCACACTTTGAGCAACAAGTTTAAGAAGGTAAATATGGAGTAGAGATGAGCATAGAAGTGCTTACTGAAAGGAGAAATCAGGCAGTTTTATTAACATTTTTTTGAGCCCGTATTCTTTCATGTATATACCACCTCCAATTATGTCATATTCCCAGTGACAAAAGGAAGATCAGGATTCAGGGCAGCTGCCCAGATAATTGAGATAAAAGTTAATTAGACAATGGCCTCATTTCCCGCTGTGGCAGTTAAGACCTGGCTAAAAATGGTGTGTGGCCATTGTAAAACAACAAAGAGATAATTGCTTCAGCAGTCACATCTGTAATGCGTCATCATTTTCTGAGTGCCAGTGGAAATTTCTGTGCCTATTGAGAATATGTGTGGGTGCAGAGGGTTTATTTAATTTTAAAAGCCATAAAAGCTGAAAATTAAAAAGAAACCCCAAACCATGGCTAATTCTAATGCTAGGTGTTGGTGAAGGTTTTAGCTCTGTAGTGTAGGGCTGTCTTAGCAACAAAGTTGAGTTTAGCGTTGATCTGAGTGTGGTTTTTAATTTGGTGTTTTTTTCTACTTAAGGTATCGTGGTGCATAACAGCAAAAGAGGAAGGTCCAATTTATCTAAATGCAGACTCTTGAGATAATGGACAAGGTACAAAGAAAGAGAGCAAAAGAATGGTGTGACAGTTGGGTGATGCTGAAATATTATATGACTTCCCAAGGTGTTTCAGTCTGTTAGGGCTGCTATAACAAAACATGTGATACTGAATCATTTTAAAAATATTTTTTAATTTTTAGTTTAAAAAAAAATTTTTTTTTTTTGAGATGGAGTTTCTTATCACCCAGGCTGGAGTACAATGGCACAATCTTGGCTCACTGCAACCTCCACCTCCCGGGTTCAAGTGATTCTCCTGCCTCTGCCTCCTGAGTAGCTGGGATTACAGGCACCTGCCATTGTGCCTGGCTAATTTTTATATTTTTAGTAGAGACTGGGTTTCACTATGTTGGCCAGGCTGGTCTTGAACTCCTGACCTCAGGTGGTCCACTTACCTCAGCCTCCCAAAGTGTTGGGCTTACAGGTGTGAGCCACCGTGCCTGTCCAGACTGAATAATTTATAAATACTATGCATTTATCGCTCACTTTTCTGGAGGCTGGGGAGTCCAAGATCAAGGTGCCAGCAGGGTCAGTGTCTGGTGAGGGCCCACCTTCAGCTTCAAAATGGTGCCTTGCTGCTATGTCCTCACGTGACGGAAGAGCAAACTGGCTCCGTTCAACCTCTTTTATGAGGGTACTATCACACTCGTTAGTGTTCTTCCCTGTGCCTTAATCACCCCCTACAGTTCCCACCTCTTAATACTATCACATTGGTGATTAAGTTTCAATGTATGAGTTTTGGGGAAACAGATTCAGACCATAGCAAGAAGCATCACCAGTCTTTTTGGAGGTGACTGTTTTTAGAAAATTGATTTCTGGCTCTCTCTTCTCTTCTTTATCTTCTCCAGAAAACCTTGACAGTACTGTGTAGCATTTTATCTTTTTTTTTTTAACTGTGGCAAAATATGCATAACACAGTATTTATCATTTGAATCATTTTTAAGTATCCAATTCAGTGTCATTAATTACATTCACACTATTATGCAACCGTCACCACTACCCTTTTCCAGAGCTTTGTCATCATCCCAATCAGAAACTCTGTACCCAATACACAATGTTTCTACTCTCCCGTCTCTCTCCAGTCCCTTGTAACCATTCTTCTACTTTCTTTCTCTATGAATTTGCCTGTTTTAGGTACCTCATCTAAGTAGAATCATACAATACTTGTCTTTTGTGTCTGACATACTTCACTTAGCATAATGTCCTCAAGGTTCATCCATGTAGTAGCATGTGTCACAATTTCATTCCTTTTTATGCTGCAGTATTTTGTTGTGTGTATATATATAATATCACATTTTATTTATCAATTCCTCTGTTGAGGGACATTTGGATTGTTTTCACCTCTAGCCTGTTACAAATTCACACTTTATCTTATAAATTAAGATTAATTTAAATTATGGTAAAGTGATTTTTGAGAATTCCTTGCCTTCCTTTTCCAGATAATGGAAGATATTTGCATGAAAGCAAGACTGGGAATCATTGGGTGATTGGATAGGACAAAGCAACTTCTTTATCAGTTTTATACTTGAAGAAGTCTTAATGAATGAACTTTGCCAGCAACAGGAACTGGGAGAAAATATTTGGAGGTGGAGAAGAACAAATAGCAATGGGCAACACTACCCTTAGACCATAGCCATGGGGCTGCTGTCCTGGACCTATGCTTTAGAGGCCCCATTCTGGCCCTGCTGCAACATTTCTTCCCACAGGGCCAAATGGATGCACCTGCCTAGAACACGTGTCTCTTCTAGACTTTGTGATATCTGAGGCCCCACATTTTCTGCCCTTAAGTCCTGAGCTCACTTCTAGGATCTCTTCCCTGTGGTTGACGAATGCTGCTGGTATCTGCATGCTTAGCATTAGGACTGAGGGCGGCCAAGAGAATCTGCTGGTATCTGATGGCCAAGGCACTAGGACTGAAGGTGGCCAAGCCCTACCCTGTTTGCTCTTTAGAGATGGAGGTCAGTGGTGCCTGTGAGACAGAGTCCTGAATGGGAAGAGAAGGGGGATGTGCCTCACAATGGGTTGCTAGCAATGCTGCCAGTATTTGAGGCTATTTTAGGTCTTGTAGAGATGCAGAACATTTGACAGAATACTGAACAGATAGGGTGAATGAGACTATACAGAGACACAAGTGTCAAGTTTCTATTCTATACCCTTTTTGTTTTTTGCCTTCCTATCACTTGTTGCTGCCCCCACATTATGCATACATACACACATGTGCCTTAAAGTCAGAAGATTGTCCACACTCACTTCATTTGACAGATGAGAAAATCAGCTATCACAGATAAAGTTCTTTTTTAAAAATTATTATTATACTTTAAGTTCTGGGGTACATGTGCAGATCGTGCAGAATTGTTACACAGGTATGCACATGCCATGGTGGTTTGCTGCATCCATTCCCCTGTCATCTACATTAGGTATTTCTCTTAATGTTATCCCTCCCCAATCCCCCCACCCCCTGCTATCCCTCCCCCACCTGCCACCCTGCCCCCTAACAGGCTCCAGTGTGTGATGCTCCCCTCCCTGTGTCCATGTGTTCTCATTGTTCAACACCCACTTATGAGTGAGAACATATGGTATTTGGTTTTCTGTTCTTGTGTCAGTTTGCTGAGAATGATGGTTTCCAGCTTCATCCATGTTCCTGCAAAGGACATGAACTCATCCTTTCTTATGGCTGCATAGTATTCCATGGTGTCAATGTGCCACATTTTCTTTATCCAGTATATCATTGATGGACATTTGGGTTGGTTCTAAGTCTTTGTTATTGCAAACAGTGCCACAGTGAACATGCATGTGCATGTGTCTTTATAATAGAATGATTTATAATCCTTTGGGTATATACCCAGGAGTGAGATTGCTGGGCCAAATGATATTTCTATTTCTAAATCCTTGTGACATAAACCAGTAAATATACAAGAAATGAATAAGATCCTGGACACTTACACCCTCCCAAGACTAAACCAGAAAGAAGTTGAATCCCTGAATAGACCAATAACAAGGTCTGAAGTTGAGGCAGCAATTCATAGCCTACCAACCAAAAAAAGTCCAGGACCAGACACGTTCACAACTGAATTCTACCAGAGGTATAAAGAGGAGCTGGTACCATTCCTTCTGAAACTATTACAAACAATACAAAAAGAGGGAATCCTCCCTAACTCATTTTATGAAACCAATATCATCCTGATATCAAAACCTGGCAGAGACACAACTAAAAAAGAAAATTTCAGGCCAATATCCATGATGAACATCAATGCAAAAATCCTTAATAAAATACTTGCAAACCGAATCCAACGGCACATCAAAAAGCTTATCCATCACTATCAAGTTGGTTTCATTCCTGGGATGCAAGGCTGGTTTAACATACACAAATCTATAAATGTAATCCATCACATAAACAGAATCAAATACAAAAACCACATGATTATCTCAATAGATGCAGAGAAGGCCTTTGACAAAATTCAACAGCCCTTTATGCTAAAAACTCTCAATAAACTAGATATCAATGCAACATATCTCAAAATATAAAAGCTATTTATGACAAACCCACAGCCAATATCATACTGAATGGGCAAAAACTGGAAGCATTCCCTTTGAAAGCTGGCACAAGACAAGGATGCCCTCTCTCACCACTGCTATTCAACATAGTATTGGAAGTTCTGGCCAGGGCAATCAGGCAAGAAAAAGAAATAAAGGATATTCAATTAGGAAAAGAGGAAGTCAAATTGTCTATATTTGCAGATGACGTGATTGGATATTTAGAAGACCTTATTGCCTCAGCCCAAAGTCTCCTTAAGCTGTTAAGCAACTTCAGCAAAGTATCAGGATAAAAAAATCAATGTGCAAAACTCACAAGCATTCCTATACACTAATAACAGACAAGCAGAGAGCCAAATCGTGAGTGAACTCCCATTCACAATTGCTACAAAGAGAATAAGATACCTAGGAATACAACTAACAAGGGTTGAGAAAGTTCTTAAAAATTTCATGAGTAGTCACTGGCAGAGGCAGGGTTTGAAGCCTGCCGTTCCTGTCCATAGCCTCATGGACTTCCCACTCAGGTTCCTGAGATGTAGTCATAAAGGTCTTATATAAAATTTGAGTTCCACTGTATTGCAGTGAAGCATCAAGAAAGTTGGGTCCCAAAGTGGCCTACTTCCTAATTATCAGTTGGAATTTGGGGAAGGGCCAACATTTTTGAACCATAATCGCCTCATTATTTATTTTGAATGGGGATAGTCCTACCTGCTCTGCTCACAATCTGCTCACACATTTGTTATTTCAAATCAAATGGTTTGAAAACATATGAAATGCCATATACATGCAAGAAGCTGAGGAGCATGTGCGCAATGTGGGGAGTGCATCCCATAGTCCTTCAGTTCGGAAATAATGCACGGACTGTGAAGGAGGAGTGGGGAGGGGGATTTTGACCTACTTTTATGAGTGCTCATCGCTCTCCATCCTTTCCCTCACTTTTCCTTCCACCCTTTTAATGTCATCTCTGTAAGGCACAGGGAAGGGTTTTATGTGAGAGGCACCTGGGCTGGTGGGAGCCAAAAGAGCCTATACTAATAAGTCTGGCTGCATGAGGGCAAGCTGACAGGACAGCCTGACAAATGCATCTGGATGCCTCCATCCACTGCTGGTGAGCCAATGGCAGCAGGCCTGGAGATTGTCAGTGGCATCCCAGCTGCCATCTGAGCCCAAGGCATAGTGACAAAGTAGGACAAGTTGATGTGTCATGGCCTTCTGTTTCACTTTCAGGATTCTTGTCCTTCCCCTACCTTTTTCTATTTTCTTTTCCCCAACCCAGCTCTGACTTCCAGCCACCTAGCTGCTGTGCTTTCAATGTTCAAAATTCATGCTTTTGACCAGTATGTATGCTACCTGGACAGAATGTCTTCACTTTTCATGCATCAGCTAACATCCCACCCCCAGACTGCAGTGGAAAGGAGCACCAAGGCAATCTCCTAAAAAGGTTTTAAAAATAACCTTGCTCTCCTGCATCATAATCACAACACTGTAATCTCAAACTCTGGAAGGTACTGATTTGATTTAAATAATTTATACTAAGGTGGGAATTGATAAGCTTACCACAGGGGTGATTTGCATTTGTAATAAGAGATTGTTGACACAATTGAATCTCTTATTAGCATACTAATATGGGAGAAAATTGTTTTTTAATAGGGAGTTTCTTTGTCCCTCCCTTTGTCCTACCCACTTCTAACCTGGCAGGGAGCTGTGAGCCTCTAGTGGGAGTTTTTACTCATTCACATATGAGGCACTTGACGTGTGTCATCTTATGTAATCTTCATGTGATCCTATGAAAGTATCAGCCATATTTTGCAAATGAGGAAACTGAGGCCCAGAGAAGTTAAGAAATTGGTCCAAGCACACAGCTTGTAAGAGGGAGTGTTGGAGTCAAGCTTCACTGTGTCCCGCATTTTCAGAGATAGCACAGCTCCATGTAAAGAACCAGGACCCCGAGTTAGTTCTGGATTCTAGTCTGTGTGTTGGTAGCAAAAGAGGAAAGAGATGGGAATGGAGTTGATGGCTGAAGGCTCATTGTGGAGGCCCTGTGTACTGGTGAAGCGGGGACATTTGACTTCATTATGTAGGATAAGGAGGCTGTACGTGTGTGTTGGGCCATCCCTGTCTTTCCCCCCACGATCTAGAATAGTGCCCTGCACATGGCAGAAGCCAATATCATCTCTCCATCTTCCTTCTTTTGTCATTGTGGGTCTCAGGCCTGGCTCTTCTCACAGTCCATTAGGCAACATAGCTGTGTGGGGAAGAGAGTAGGTAGTGTGACTGCAGACAGGAAAACAATGCAGGGAGTAGGCAAATAGGAAAGAAAAAAAGAAATATTCATCAAGATAGAGCTTCCTGGGACTCCAGTTATAGTATGAGAGCAAAAAGAAACATCTTATTTGCTATCAGGCACTAATATCTTCCTATTTATATTTCTGAGGGTAAAGAGGACTGGAAATAGAATTAAATAATGGAAAATCAATAGATTTCATATATGCTTAGGGCTTTAGACTGTCACTGTTTATTAGCGTCCCATAGGTCAGGGAAGGAAAATTGAACAATTAAAAATAACCTGATTACCAAAAAAAATAGTGACAATTCAGTTTCTCTTTTCTGACATTTTAACTGTTGCCTTTACTTTGACTTTCCAGTCCAAGCCTCTTGGTGAGCAAGGACGTGCACAGGGAGGGCTGGACAGGGCTATGGTGAGACGCGATGTGTGATGAGACGCCTGTTCAGATGCTGCGATCCTGTGCAGCTCACTTCTCATCTCTTGCTCTGTCCTGTGCTAATGAATAAGTTGTTTTTGTGTTACATAAAATTACCTTCTAATCATCTCTACATGCTCATCTACTTCACAGCAGCACTGAATAAGCTGAAATTCCTTTGGCAATCCAGTCTCTCATTTTGATTTCTTGCCATCCTTCCTTGTACCATGATTTCTGTCACCTTTTTTTTCCACTGTACCCTGCTTTTCAACTCTTGTGGCTCATGTGGTGGTATTATTTGCTGTTTACTGAATACCTCCTGTGTGCCAGGTGCTTTATCTGTGGAACCTTAGTCCCCAGAATATCTTCATAACACCAGTATTTTCCCTTTTACAGATGTGGAAAATTGAGGCTTGGAAAAAAAATGGACTTGTTGAAATCTATCCAGGTGGTAAATGACTGAGATGGGATATAAATCCAGATCAGTCTGACTCTAAGCCCACATGTGTTTCCAAAATGCATGGTCTTTCCCTGTAGTTTGGGGACAGGGCAGGTGAGTTAGGGAGGTGATGGTTATATGTTCACAGTATTGAGACTAGCCCCTGAGAGCTAGCCTCTATTAATACTTCCCCATCTACATAGAAACCATTAAAAAAAAAACCACCCTGAGTTACAGGACAGCTCAGGGTGAGTCACATTGATCATAGGGGTGTTCTGACCACCCGTTAGAGAAATTTGACTTTTCCCTTTTCCCCCAAAGCAAAACTAACATTTCTTTTGCCAGCAGCACAGTCTAGCCCTCATAATTGGCGTAGGGATGGGGGCTTTTAATCATCTTATTGGGGAGTCTTATCTTTCTGCAGGTGTTTGGTTAGAGGTTGTGGCTGGGAAATTAATGAAAATGAAGTGAAGTTTTTGTGACAAAGCCTGTTTTCTTGTTTCCTTCTCCAACAACTTTTGCTATACCAGAGTGCCTCTCTCAGTAATTTATTTCTATTTGGAGAAATAGCTAAAAGACATAATTAACCTTTATTGTACAAAATGGTATGTACACTTAATCCTCATGGTAGCACTGTGAGGGTGGCCTATTTTTAATAGTGTTAATATGAGGCCCTGAGGGGTAAAATAACTTGACCAACCTCACCTCACCTCCCTAGAGACTTCCAGGATGCCAGCTCCAGCCTGGATAACTCCAATTTCTTTCCACTGTGGCATGAGGTCTGATGGGAACCAATGAAGGCACCTACCTAAGTGCAGACCAAAGAAGGAAAGTGATGCCAATTAGAAAACTTCAGGAATTTAGTGTGGAGAACCTGCTAGGTACTGGAGCAGTTATCAGAGAAAGGGGGTGAAGCAGGGATGGGCCAACTGCTGAGTGCACATGTATTCCCTAGCTGTTAGTAAATTCACTGTGGTATTTCATCCTGCTCCCCATCCTGTGAGTAGAAAGTCTTGTCTCATCTTATGGGTAAAGTAGCTGAGGTTCAGAGAGAATGATATTTGCCCCAGGGCAAAGAGCTAAGGTGTGACCGAGCCAGGCTAGTGTGAGTCTATTGTTCATACTTTTGACCAGTATGTATGCTACCTGGACAGAATGCTTTTACTTTTCATGCATCAGCTAACCTCCACCCCCAGACTGCAGTGGAAAGGAGCACTGAGGGATTTTCTATTTAATTTCTCAATCTTTCACTCTGAACAGAAAAAGGACAAAGTTGAGGGTTGTATTCTCACAATAAAGTAGGAGTGCTTAACCTGGAGGTCATGGATGCCAAGAAGGGGATAGAATCCAACAAAATCTGTGGACTTGGATTGGGAAAAAAAAAAAACCCTCTTTATTTTTCCTAACTGAATGGTAGTGTTTCTTTCAATTATGAGTAGAGTAATATTAGCAGCACTTAAGATTTTGTCACCCATAAGAGTTATAAATGTGTTCATATCACATTATGTAATAGTTTGACAGATATCTCAAGATATTATGTACCCTCACCACTACTGCAAAATTAGGGAAGCTATTAGACTCATTGCAGGGTCCTGTTGTTTAATGCATTAATAAAAAGTAATATTACTATACTACAT
This sequence comes from Sapajus apella, assembly GCF_009761245.1. Taxonomy (NCBI): domain Eukaryota; kingdom Metazoa; phylum Chordata; class Mammalia; order Primates; family Cebidae; genus Sapajus; species Sapajus apella. Next base: position 13,222,261 of record NW_022436959.1, on the reverse strand, counting down.
TTTTAAAGGAAAATTACAAACTGTAATAACATATAATTAATCAGTTTTCTTTGTAATCCCTTGAATTTTATTTTATGCACTAAAAACATTATTTTGAGAAGGAGTCCATAGACTGCCAAAGGGTTCGGTGGCCACAAATGATCAAAACCCCGCATGAAAGCAGCCAAGGCCAGCGTACGTTGATTCACACTCCCCAAGGGGGCACTAAAGTGGAGTGTGTCTGTGGCCTCTAGGAAGGCAGGTGCAAGAGGGGAGAGGGATGGTATCTAATGGATTCATTTATCTGTTCATTCAAAAATAATTATTAAGGACCACTGTATGCCAGGCACTGTGCTAGACTCTGGGGTCTCTGCCTCAGGGGGGTTATGTTATAGTGGAGAGTGACAGCTCTGAAACAGCAGATACACAATGAATAATGCAGTTTGGATACCTAAGCAATGAGGAGATGCCTCTTGAGAATGGAGTGGAAGTTTAGGCAGAGGAAACAGCAAGTACACAGAGAGCTTTCATGAGATATGAAAGAGAGAGAGGTTCTTGGAAGTTTTAAGGTGGTAGACCTGTGCTGTCCAATGGAGTCACTAGCTACATGTGTCTACTGAACACCTGAAATGTGGCTGGCCTAATTGAGATACACTGTAAGGATGAAACAGACATTGGATTTAAAAGATGTAATACAAAAAAAGGAATATAGATAATGTCATTAATAATTTAAAAAAATTGATTATATGTTGATAATAATTTGGATATATTAGATTAAATCAAATGCATTATTAAAGTTAATTTTCTTTATTTACTTTATTAAGAGTTGTATTGACAATAATTGTACATATTAATGAGATACATTTTGATATTTTGATACATATAACGTATAAAGATCAGATTAGGGTAATTAACATATCTGTCATCTCATATATTTATCATTTCTTTGTATTGGGAGCGTTCGGCATCCTCCTTCTAGCTATTTATATATTATTGTTAACTATAGTCATGCTACAGTGGTATAGAACACAAAACTTATCCTGCTATCTGGAATTTATCCTTTAACACATCTCTTCTTATGCCTTCCTTCCTGCTACCCTTCCCAGCCTCTAGTATCCTGTGCTCTAGTTTTTACTTCTATGAGATCGACTTTTGTCAGTTTCTACATGTGAGTGAGAACATGCAGTGTTTAACTTTCTGTTCCTGGCTTATTTCACTGAACATCATATGCTCCAGTTCCACCCATGTTGGCATGAATGACAGGATTTCATTCTTTTTTATGGCTAACTAGTATTCCATCATGTATATATACCATATTTTCTTTATCCTTTTTCTGTTGTTGGATACCTAGGTTGATTCTATATCTTTGCTATTGTGAATAGCATTGCAATAAACATTGGGGTGCACATGTCTCTTTGATATAATGATTTCCTTTCTTGTAGGTAAATTCTCAGTAGCTGGATTGCAGGATCATATGGTAGTTCTATTTTTAGTATTTTGTTTTTAAAGGACCTCCATGCTATTCTCCATAGTGGTTGTGTAATACTGGGGTATAGGGGTTCAGGGTGCCCTCAGCTCCCCTGAGAGGACGTTTCTCCAGGCTCTTGGTCTCCTGCCCTCTCAAGAATGAGAGAGGGGACCACAGCACAGTGTGCAGTAAATGCCAGACTCAAAAGTGTTTGTATAAAGTGATTTATTTAAAGAGAGAGAGAAACAGGAGAAGGAGAAAGAAACAGCTAACTCTCACACTGAGTGAGAGAATCCAGAAAGATGGAATCCAGGAGAGGAAGGCAGCTTCCACACTGAGTGGAATGGAATAGAGAGAGATGGAGTTTAGGAGGGGAAGACAGGTTTCCACAAGAGAGTGTGGAAGGGGACTCCAGAGGGAAAATCCAGGATAGAGAAAAACAGCTTCCACAAAGGGCATGTTCGTGGAAGGGGACCCACATATGGAGTCTGAAGGGGTGTGGAAGAAGGGAATTTTTAACCTGGGAGGAATCCCCACCTTCTCTAAGACCCCAGGCCAATGAAAGGAGTTCCTTAGAACTTCTGCTGGAGTGATTGACTCTTAGTTTTTTCCCGCCCCCACGAAAGTCAAAAATAAACCATTAAATCTCCCAGATGGAGAGAGATGGGAAGGGGGCATGACACTGGGAAATTCTTGCCCTTAAAACTACGCTCCCCTGTGGACCCGGAAAGAGAACATATGCCCTCAGTTGTACTACACTGTTTCCACCAACAGTATATAAGAGTTCGTTTTCTTCATATCCTCACCAGCATTTGCTATTTTTAATAAGTCATCCTAACTAGAGTGAGATAATACCTCACTGTAGACTTTATTTGCATTTCCCTGATGATTTTCAGCATTTTACATATGTTTCTTGGCCTTTTGCATGTCTTGTTTTGAGAAATATCTGTTCAGATCATTTGCCCATCTTAAAATTCGATTCTTTTTTTGCTGTTGAGGTGTTTGAGTTCTTTTTATATTCTAGACATTAATCCACTGTTGGATGTGTAGTTTGCAAATATTTTCTTCCACTCTGCAGGTCGTCTTTTTACTTTGTTGATTGTTTCTTTTGCTGTGCAGAAGCTTTTCAGTTTGATATAATTCCATTTGTTTATTTTTGCTTTGGTTAACTGTGATTTTGAGGTCTTATTTATAACATTTTTCGCAGACCAATTTCCTGGAGTGTTTTCCTTGTGTTTTATTCTAGTAGATTTATTGTTTCAGGTATTATATTTAGGTCATCATTCCATTTTGAATTTATTTTTGCAGAGGGTAAGAGATGAGTAGTCTAGTTTTATTCTTCTGCATATGGATATACAGTTTTTCTAACATCACTTATTGAAGGGACTGTTGTTTCCCAGTGAGTGTCCTTGGCACCTTAGTCAAAAATCAGTTGCCTGTAGATATGTAGATTAATTTCTGGGTTCTCTATTCTGTTTCATTGGTCTATGTGTCTCTTTTTATGCCAGCACCATGCTGTTTGAGTTACTACAGCTTTGTAGTATATTTTGGGGCCTAATAGTGTGATATTTACAACTTTGTTCCTTTTGCTCAGAAGTGCTTTGGTTATTTGGATCTTTTGGGGGGGGTTCCTTACAAATTTTGTGATCTTTTTCTCTTTTGGTGAAGAATGTCATTGATATTTTGATAAGAATTGCATTGAATCTGTAGATTAGGTAGTAATGTCATTGTAGCAATATTAATTCTTCTTATTCATGATCATGAGGATGTCTTTCCATTGGTTTTATCTTCTTCAATTTCTTTCATCAGTATTTTTTAGTTTTTAAATTGTCTTTAATTTCTTTCTCAGCTAGTTTATTGTTTGTGTATAGAAATGCTACCCATATTTATCTATTAATTTTATATTTTGCCACTTTACTGAATTTATCTATCAGTTCTAAGAGTTTTTTGGTAGAGCCTTTCAGATTATATACATATAAGATCATATCATGTATAAACAGGGACAATTTGAGTTCCTTCTTTCCTATTTGGATGACTTTTGTTTTATTTTTTTCTCTTGCCTAATTGTTCTGGCTGGGACTTCCAATACTATGTCAAATAAAAGCAGTGAGGGTGGACATCCTTGTCTTCTTCCAGTTCTTACAGTATAAGCTTTCAGCTTTTTTCTCTTTAGTAAGATGTTAGCTGTGGGTTATCAATATATGGTCTTTATTATGCCGAGGTACTTTCCTTGTCTACCTAATTTATTAAGATGTTTTTAAATCATGAAGGGACATTGGATTTTATCAAAAGCCTTTTCTGCTTCTAGTGAGATAATCACGTGGTTTTTGTTCTTTATTCTACTGATGTTATGTATGGCATTTATTGATTTGCATATGTTGAACTGTTCTTGGGATAAATCCACTTGATCATAGAGTATTATCTTTTTAGCATATTGGTGGATGTGGTTTGCTAAACCAAATTAGTATTTTGTTAAGAACTTTGTGTATTTGTTCATCAGGGATATTGGCCTGTAGTTTTCTTTTTTTGTTATATCCTTGTCTAGTTTTGGCAATGGGTTATGCTGGCTTCATAGAATGAGTTAAGGAGAATTCCTCTGCTTCAATTTTTTTTTAATAGATTGAGAAGAATTAGTATTAATTCATTTTTAAATATTTGGTAGAATTCAGTAGTAAAGCCATTCGGTCCTAGACTTTGAAGACATTTTACTGGTTATTGTTATGTTCAGATTTTTTCTTTCTTCTTGGTAGGTTGTTGGCATTCAGAAATTTGTCCATTTCCTCTAGCTTTTCAAATTCATTGGCACATAGCTGTTTACAGTAGTGTCTAATGATCCTTGGTATTTTTGTGATATTCATTGTGGTGTCTTCTTTTTTGTGTCTGATTTTATTTATTTGGGTCTTCTCTTTTTTAAAAAAGTTGATTTAGCTAATGCTTTGTTGATTCTGTTAATCTTTAAAAAAAAAAAAAAAAAACCTAGCTTTTTTTTTTTTTTTTTTTTTCAATACAGAGTCTGTCACCCAGGCTGGAGTGCAGTGATGTGATCATGGTTCACTGCAGCCTTGATCCCCTGGGCTCAAGTGATCCTCCTGTCTCAATTCCCCAAATAGCTGGGACTACATGTACATGCCACCACACCCAGCTAATTTTTAAACCTTTTCATAGAGACAGGATTTCACCATGTTGCCCATGCTAGTCTTGAACTCAAGTCATCTGCCTGCCTTGGGCTCCCAAAGTGCTAGGATTAAAGGCATGAGCCAGTGCAACCAGCCAGTCTTTTGTTTTTTATTCTCAATTTTATTTATTTCTGCTTTGATCTTTGCTATTTCTTTACTAATTTTGAGTTTGGTTTGTTCTTGTTTTCCTTGTTCTTTGAGGTGCATCATTAGGTTGTTTATTTGACATCCTTCTAGTTTCTCTATATAGGCATTTATTGCTATAAATTTGCCTCTTAATTCTGTTTTTTTCTGTGTCCCATAAATTTTGGTATGTTGTGTTTCTATTTTTGTTTCAAGAAATTTTAAAATTTGACTCTTAATGCCTTCCTCTATCCATTTGAAAGCATGTTAATTTCCATGTATTTATATAGTTTCAGATGTTCCTTTTGTTATTGATGTTTAGTATTTTGTTGTAGTCAGATAAGATACATAATAGATTTCAATATTTCTAAAATTTTTTAGACTTGTTTTGTGTCCTGTCATATGGTCAATCTTGGAGAGTGTTCTATATGTTGATGAAAAGAAAGTGAATTCTTCACTAGTTGGGTGAAATGTTCTCTAATGTCTGTTAGGTCCCCTTGGACTATGGTGAAGTTTAACTTTAATGTTACTTTGTTGCTTTTAAGTTGAGACAATCTGTCAAATGCTGAGAGTAGGGTGTTGAAGTTCTCAACTATTATATTATTGTATTAGAGTCTATCTCTCCCTTTAATCAAACATTATTTGCTTTAGATATCTAGGTTCTCTGGTGTTGGATCCATATATAATTACAATTCTATATTCTCTTGCTTAATGGAGCTTTCTATTATTATATAATGTCCTTCTTTGTTTTCACAGTTTTTAATTTGAAGTCTGTTTTGTCTGATTTAAGTATCATTACTACTGCTCACTTTTGATTTCCAGTTGCATGGAATAGCTTTTTCACTCCTTCATTATCAGTATGAATGTCTTTACAGGAGACATGAATTTTTTGTAGGCAGCATATATTAGGTTGGTGCAAAAGAAATTGTAGTTTTTTTCATTACTTTTAAAAAAGTGACAAGACTGTGATTACTTATGCACCAGCCTAATAGTTTGGTCTTGTTTTTTATTCATTCAGTCAGTTTATCTCTTCTAAATGATGAACTTAATTCATCTGGACTCAAATTTCTTATTGATATGTAAGGAATTACACCTGTGATTTTAATGATTGTTTTCTGGTTGTTTGTGTATCTTTCTTTCTTACTTTCTCTCTCATTTCTTCTTTGTCTGCCTGTGATTTTCTGTAATGTTAAGGTTTGATTTCTTTCTCTTTCTTCTTTGTGTATTGGTTCTACCAATGAGTTTTATATTTTTCCATGTTTTCATGGTGGTAGTTATTCTCTTTTCTATGTGTAAGATTCCCTTGAGCATTTCTTCTAAGGCCAGTCTAATGGTGATGAATTCCCTTAGGATTTTTTTTTTTTTTTTTTTTTTTTTTTTTTGGTGAAAGATTTTATTTCTTCTTCATTTCTGAAGGATAGCATTCCTGGGTACAATATTCTTGGGTGACAGGTTTTTTCTTTTTGTTTTAGTACTTTAAATATATCATCCTGTTATCTCCTGGCCTATAAGATTTCTGCTGAGAAATCTGCTAGTCTAGTGGGGATCCCTTATATGTGACTTAACACTTTTTTTTTTTTTCTGCTTTTAAAAATCTTTCTTTGGCTTTTGACAATTTGATTATAATATGCCTTGGAGGGGACCTGCTGGAGTTGAATCTATTTTGAATTTTCCTAACCTTTTCCTGTCTATTCTCTTTCTGGAATGTTATAACACAAATATTTGTTTGCTTAATGGTGTCTCATATATCCTACAGGCTTTCTTCAGTCTTTTTTCTTTTTTTGGTCTGACTGTGTTGTTTCAAAACACCTGTCTTCAAGTTCAGACATTCTTTCTTCTTCTTGGTCAAGTCTGTTCTAGACTAGATTGTGTTTTTAAATTTCTTGAAGCTCTGGATTGTATTTTTAAATTTAATTCCTTGAATTCCTCAGCTCTAAAATTTCTGTTTTTTTTAAAATGATATCTATCTCTTTGTTGAATTTCTGATTCAAATAAAATAATAATTTCCCCCAATATTATTGAATTATCTATCTGTTTTCTCTTGTTAGAGAGTTCCCTGAAGATTATTACTTGGAATTATTTTTATTATTCTTATTACTGGGTTCCCTTAAGATTATTATTTGGAATTATTTTTCTGCATTTTATATATTTCCTTATGATTGTGGTCTGTTATTTGAGAATTATTGTTTCCTTTGGAAGTGACATGTTTCTTTGCTTTCTCTTGATTGTGTTCCTACATTGATTTTTATGCAGCTGGATATTTGCTTTTTCCAAATTCATAGAGTAGGTTTTCTGGGGAAGGACTTATTTACAGGAATGAGTCTTACCCTATAGTTTTATTGGGTTGTGTTGGCCTTGGTTCTAGATGGATGCAGGAGTGTAGTAATTGTATAGTTTGCTCAGCTTAATCCATGCTACTGGCATTTGTGAGTTTCTCAGAGGCCTAGACTGACAGAATTTGTGGTGACAGTAGTGCAACTTTGCCAGGAGAGGGCTCACTGGGCTATTTCTCAGGTTGAGGGCACTTGCAGCTTGGTTCATGATTAGGGGTGGATAGGGAAAACACACCTTGTGCTCCTAATCCAGGACAATGCTGCCATGTGAATTTCTGAAAGTTCTCCAAACTGGATTCAGAGCTTGTGAGATCTGTGGGATTCTTCTGTAGTAAGAACTATAGGTGTTTGCAGTGACAAAGAGAGCTGGTAGGAATCTTCTGCCTAATATCCCTCATTTCTCCAGACAGATCTGATCTGGTTGGAGGAGATGGGGCTATAGAGGCTGGGTGCCTCCATGTTGCTCTCCTGGACTTCCAGTCACTACATGTGTACCTTTACTCTACTGCTGCACTACAGCACTCTCCTTAGACATGCCAATCAAATCTTAGCTGTTTTTTCATTGCCTTGGTCCATTCTTGTGGGAGGGACTAGAGATGCTAGGCATCTTGCTGATGTCATTCTACTTTTATTTTTTTTAAATGTGGCTATAGTGAGGCAGTGGCTCACACCTATAATCCCAGCACTTTGGGAGGCTGAGGAGGGTGGATTGCTTGAGCCCAGGAGTTCAAAACCAGCCTGGGCAACGTGGCAAAATCCTATCTCTACAAAAAATACAAAAATTAGCTGGGCATGGTGATGTGTGCCTGTAATCCCAGCCACTTTGGAGGCTGAGGTGAGAGGATCTCTTGAACCTGGCAGGTCAAGGCTGTAGTGAGCCATGCCCGTGCTACTGCACTCCAGCCTGAGTAACAGAGTTAGACCCTGTCTGAAATAAATACATAAATAAATATAAAATAAAATGTAGCTACTAAAAAATTTAATATTACATAGGTACCTAGTGGTATATTTCCATTGGACAACACTGTGCTTGAGAGTAGGAGAAGAAAGGGCACTTTTGTAGTGATTGCTGTGGGTTGTACATTTGGACATCTTCAAATGTTTTTCAAAGATGTTCATAGAGATTGGAATTTCTGTTCCTTTACTGAACATCTAGTAGGTTCTGGAAATATGTTGGTGAACAAGACAGAAGCCTTTCCGACTGAACAGACTAAGGGACTTGCTTTTCTATAAAGGTATGTGTTGAGATAAATAGATGAGAAACAAACAAGTTAAATGAGATAATTAGGGATTCCATTATATAATGGAAAAAAGGAGGATAAGTTGGGGAATCTGCTTTAAATAGGGGTTATCAGAAGACACTACTCTAAGGTGGTATCATTAAATTTTCAGGAGGAGCCTGCTGTGGGAAGAACATAAAAGCCTCTACTCACAGTCTCACAGTCCTGCCTTACCTCTTCTAAGTTTAGCATTAACAGTCGGCTTCACATTGCAATACAAGGCTTTCCTAATTAGTTTTGTTTTCTTCTTCAAAAAAAGAGTGTGACAATTTCTCAAGTTTGTCAGGTAGGGAGGCAGAGACTGCAAGGATGAGTGCACTGATGATCCCCTAAAGACAGTGTTCCAGATAGTTTTTTGGGGGAATTCCCTCAGCGGTTGGTCCACAGTGCCATTCAGCTCCCTTGGCATTTATTGAATTACTTGTCTAAATGGGATGCTTAAAAATGTGCCATTCCTCCAGGATGGGTTTTAAGATTCTTGCTTGTAAAGAGTGTTTCTCTTTTTTTCCTATACAACTTAAAAAAGGTTAGAAGTCTACTCTAAAAAGTGTGCTGTTATTCCTCAGTCTTAGGTACCATCCTGTACTTCAGTTTTTAAATAATAATAATTTTAATAAAATAATAGGCTGGGCGCAGTGGCTCATGCCTGTAATCCCAGCACTTTGGGAGGCCAAGGTGGGCAGATCACGAGGCCAGGAGATTGAGACCATCCTGGTCAACATGGTGAAAACCCGTCTATACACAAAATACAAAAAAAATAGCTGGACGTGGTGGCACATGCCTATAGTCCCAGCTACTTGGGAAGGTGAGGCAGGAGAATTGCTTGAACCCAGGAGGCAGAGATTGCAGTGACCTGAGATACTGCCACTGCACTATAGCCTGGGTGACTGTACGAGACTCTGTCTAAAAAATAAAAATAAAAAAATAATAATAATGGCATAGTGTTAATGAAGCATATGAATATGTGCTACCGTGCTTTACATACATCATATCATTTAATCCTCACAGCATGAAGAAGCCGTATAGTTTGGTGATGAGTCATTCTTAGATTGCTTGGGGTCAGGTCTTAGTTCTGCTAAGCAATTTGACTGCTAGCAAACTTAGGCAAATTACTTAACTTCTTTCCCTCATTCACTCATCTGTAAAGTGGGGATAATAATAGATTCTACTCAGTGTATCCCATGGGGTCAGGGAAAAAATGAAATGAATAAATATATGCAATGTGTTTAGAGAAATGCCTCATCTGTATTAAGCCCTATGGTATGGCTAGCCATTATTGAAATAAAGTAGCACCACCATTAGTCCCATTGAACACATGAGAAAACTAAAGTTCAAATTAAGTCTCCTGTCCAAGGTCACATACCAAGGAAGTGACTTCTCCAACTGCCACATTGAGATACTGAGAATGTTGTCTGTTGGCCCACAATGCTTCTAGGTGTGGGGAGGTTTGAAAAATAAGCAGTACAGACTTGTGTTTGGCCCTGGGCTCCCTAGGACCATATGCTCTAATGGGCTGGAAAAATTAGATTTTTGGTAACTTCTTTCTGTAACTGTAAAGTAGACCTTTTCCTGCTAATAGCGTCTCTCCTGACTGCATTTCTTAGTATGAAATGACAGTATGGACAGGACAGTTGGAGGCTTAGCAGAATGACGAATTGTTTTGCTTTGGAACTTGTTTCTTAAACCTCAGGGAAAGAAAAAAGTTCATCTGTTATGTTAACTTTCTGGAAACTTGTTGCCTAGATATTAGGAGGAGAACTATGGAGTCACACAGGTCTGGGTTTGCATCATGACATTGGCACTTCCTTGTCAAGTAGGACTCTTGAATTAGTCCTTCATATTTTTGAAACTTAATTTCTTCATGTATAAAGTGGGGATGATGATCATGCCTACCTCATAGAGTTGTTTTGAGGATTGAGTGAGATAATACATAACAACCACAACAAAAAGATAGATAATATGAACTCAGGGCTGTATCAACAACTATTTACAATGATTATTCCCACATTAATAAATAAGGTCATATGTAGGGCTTGTTGTGTAGTATTGGTTTAATAAATGTAAGCTGCCATAATTCAATTCTCTAATGTGACTCTTGAGTCTTTGGTTTAATTGAGCATGTTCTACTGTTAGAGAACCAAGGTTAGATGATTATCTGGTTGGCATTAGGCACATGGGATTACCTGTTGCTCTTCTGCCTTGAACTAAAGCTCAAATCGCTGACTATTGGAATAATATTGACTCTTACACTTTTCTAGAATCTATTAATCTTGCCATCTAGTAAACAACAGAGCCCAGACCTTTATATTGAGATCTAGGCCTATCTATCCAATTATTTATTTGGCTTCTCTATGTGGATGCCTTACAAATCTGGCCAAAATCTTGCCCAAACAGAGTTCACTGTATGTTCCTTCAAATATGTTTTCTTCTCCCAGTATCTGATCTCAGTAAATATCAACATCTACTGTGTTACACAAAGAAGAAAGGTCAAATCTTCCTTGGCCCCTCTGTTCCCTTTACCTGCTATAGCCTGTCAAACCAAGTCCTGTTCATCCTTCTTTACATATATCTTTCTTGAATCTCCCTGATTCTCTGCTGTGACCCTGGTCTTGTTCCTGGATTATCACCTTAACCACCCAACTGGTCTGCTGACCTCAGCGTCACCCTCTTCCCATCCGTTCTCTCTCTCTTCTGCAGGCAGATGATCTTTTAATGGCATTCCCCTGTTTAATCTCTGCAGAGGCTTCCAATTGTCTATAGGATAATACCCCATATTTTTGCCATAAGCAACAAGACCTTGTATGACCCAGCCCTGTCTAGCCCTCTTCCTCTGCCTGCTGCCCTGTGGATTTAACACAGACTCCCACCCTGGGGCTTCACTCACACTGCCCCTTCTGCTGGGAATGGACTCTTCCAACCCCTTTTCCTGACCCCTCTTTCGAAGCTACTTCAGGTCTTGGCACAAATATTTAAAATATCTCGTTCAAAGGCAAGTATTGTTCGACTAAACTTACACCCTCCCCTCAAGTTGAACCCCTGTGTTACATGCTTATAAGTCTTGCGTAAGTATTCACCACATTTGTGATTATTTGCTTACTATCTGTGTTCTTTGCTAGAATATAAAGTCTGTGAAGGTTTTAAAATTTTGTTTAAACCAGAAGGGCCTGTCATTCTGTATCTAATCCAGTTACCTTAATTTACATATTTAAAAAATGGAGCCCATAGAGTAGAGTCTTCAGTTTCCTAATTTGTAAATTTCCTATGAATGTAACTGAAATGCTACAGGGCAATTTAATTTCTCTAAACATTTGTTGGTTTAGAGCAACTTCCCAATGTGGGGAAAGGGTGAGTGAGAGAATTCCAATAGCCCACAGCCCCACCATGGAACTGTATAGTTCTAGCCATGGGAGAACCACTTGACACTCTGAACCCCTGAAACGAACCCAGTAAGTGCTGGGAGACCATGGGATGTAACTGCCTCAGTTCCTGTTGCTGGGTGCCACATCTTTTCTGAGACCTAAGCAGATAATACAGCAAGATGCCATTTTCAAACCTAGTTTTTGGCAGATTGCACGTTGTTTTGGGGCCTAAGGGTGCCAGAACTTTGGCATTACGGAAACGTGAGCTATTGTTCCTGAGGCTGGGGAGCATGCTGGGAATGCTGCCGTAGCCAGGGCTAAGAAATGAGTGAGGTGTGGGCTGCAGCTGCTGGTGCCAGGAAGTGAGCAGGGTGTGAGTTGCCACTGGAATTGGGTTGTCAGCTGGGGTTGAGGTATGAGATAGGTGTGAAGTACCACCACCAGGGTAGGGGGCAAGCCCGGCTGGGACCTGCGTGTGAAAGGGGCACACATTCCCTACCCACTGGCCCAGGCTGTGGCCACCGAGGGCAGCCCCATCCTCCCAGTGGCAGGGCTTCAGTGCAGCTGCTATCACCCCTCACCTGCGCACTCTGCCTAGGGCCTGAGGACTGGTCTACCTCTGCCAGTGATGACTGGTGCTTGCTGCCACCACTGGGGGGCCTGAGCACAAGCCTGTCCAGCCCAGTTTCATCCCCTCTCAGACAGGGCATATAGCCCTGGGTTCTGAGGGTTGCCAACTGCATCTACAACTTTGGGCACCTGAGCACTTCTCACAGGGACCTAAGGTTGGGACTAAACTCCTGGCTGCTATTACTTCAGCTTGCACCTACTTGTAAGCACCACCTGAGGACCTGGGGACTGGTCTACTCAGCTCATCACAGCCTCTGCCAACATCAATAGACACCATTCAGGAACCAGAGAATTGTCCTGCCACTGCTGTGGCCATTCCTCCTGCCACACTGGCTGCACAGAAGCCTAAGCACCTGCCCACCTACCCAGTCCACCACTGCCACTACTGACATCCAAGCAAGCCACCGGAAGGCTCAAGAACTGGCCTGCCAGCAAGTATAAACTCAGGTGCCAGTGTACACCACCCTGGGGCCCAAAGATAGGCATATTCCTCCCATCACTGCCACCACTAGAGACTGAAGATTGGCCCACCTAGCATTTCAGTCTTCAGCAAAACTTTGCTACAGCCTCAACTAATAACCATGTCCTAGCCTACTGAGGATATCACAGATACCACTGACAATGTTTAGGGCCAAAGAAATCATACTGAGACTACACTACTGCATGCACCAAGAATCAAGGTCAATGTGCCCTATACAACTAATGCCATAGATATATCTTCAGGAAAATGTTATCCCCTGCCAAAGTAAATTCAAAAACAGGAAGAAACAACTATTATACCATATGCACAGATATTAATATAAGGGCACAAGGCATATGAAGAAGCAAAGACATATAACACTTCCAATGGAACACAATAATTAGTAATTTGATCTTGAATCAAAATAAGTTTTCAAAGTCCCTGATAAATAATTCAAAATATTGATTTTAAAGAAACTCAGTGAGATATAAGAGAATTCTGAAAAACAATACAAATAGGAAAACTATTTAGGATGTGAATGAGAAATTTGCAAAACAGATAGATATTTTTCAAAAGAACCAAAATAGAAGTTTTGGAACTGAAGAACTCATTGAAAGAATTCAAAATACATTTGAAATCTTCAGCAATAAAGTAGATGAGGCAGAAGAAAGAATCACAGAACTTGAATATAAGTCTTGGGTCCCACACCTTTTCAAAGTTTTTTGAAGTAATCCAGTCAGACAAAACTTTAAAAAAAAAAGAATAAAAAAGAATGATCAAAGCACTAATCACATTTGGAACAACATAAACTGATTGAATATTTGAATGATTGGTATTACTGAGAGTGAAGAGATAAAGGATTAGAAAACCCATTTAACAAATTAAAGATGAAAATTTCTCAAGTCTGACAAGAGATTTAGACATCAAGATACAGAAGGCTAAGTATTCCAGGCAGATATAATGAAAAAAGGTCTTCTCCATGGCACATCTTAGTCACTGTTCAAAGCCAAACACAAGGACCAAATTCTTCATAATGGCAAGAGAAAAGTGTCTACTTACCTATAAAGGAAAATCAATTCGACTAACTTTGGATTTCTCAGCAAAAAACATTATAAGACAAAAGAGAATGGGATGGTATATTCAAAGTGTGAAAAGAAAGAAACTGCCAACCAAGCAAAATTATCTTTCTCAAATGAAGGAGAAATAAAATCCTTCCTAGACAACAAGTGCTGAATGAATTCATTATCACTAGAGCAGTTCTACAAGCAATGCACAAAGGATTCCTAAACCTGGAAGTGAAGTACATTTACCATCATGAAAACACATGAAAGGATAAAACTCACTAGTAAAACCATTACACAAAGGAGAATGAGAAAGGACTCAAATGGTACCTCTACAGAAATTGACTAAACAATAATGACAATAGTAAGAAAAAGGAACAAAGAATATATGAAACAACCAGAAAACAATAATAAGATAGGAAAAAAGCCTCACATATCAATAATAACCTCTGATGTAAATAAATTCTCCACCTAAAAGACATAGAATGGCCGAATGTATAAAATTCAAAAACTCCATAATCTGACTATATGCTACTTACAAGAAACTAACCTTAATAGTAAAGACACATACAGACTGAAAGTAAAGGGATAGAAAAATATGTTCCACACAAATGGAAAGCAGAACCAGGCAGGAGTAGCTATAGTTACATCAGATAAAAAGGTCTTTAAATCCAGAACAGTCAAAAAAGGAGGTCATTATGTAATGACAAAGGGATCAGTCCAGCAGGAGGCCATAACAATTCTCAATATATGCGTACAGTGGTACAGTACCCATTATCAAATATCTGGCAAATATTACTAGGTCTAAAGAGAGCAATAGACTGCGATACAATAATAATGGGAGCTTCCAATACCCCTTCTCAGCATTAGATAGATTATCAACACAGAAAATCAACAAAGAAACATTGGATTTGAACTGGACTTTAGACAAAATAGCCCTAATAGACAAACATAACATTTTATTCAACAACTGCAGAATATACATGCTTTTCATCAACACATGGAATAATCTGTAGGATAGACCACATGGCTGGCCACAAAACAAGTGTCAACACATTTAAAAACATCAAAGTCATATCAGTTATTTTCTCAGACCACAGTGTAATAAAACTAGAAATTAATACAAAAAGGAACTTTGGAAACTGTCCAAATAATGGAAACTGTCCAAATAAATGGAAATTAAACAACTTGCCCCTGAATGATCATAGTTCAGTGAAGAAATTAGTATGGACATTGAAAAATTTCTTGAAACAAATGAAAATGGAAACATAACACACCAAAACCTGCGGGATATAGCAAAAGTGGTGCTAAGAGGGAAGTTTATAGCAATAAATACCTACACTGAAAGGTAGCAAGATTACAGATTAACAATATAACAGTGCATATTAAAGAAGTAGAAAAGCAAGAACAAACCAAACCCAAAATTAGCAGAAGAAAAGAAGTAATAAAGACCAGAGCAGAACTAAATGAAATGAGACTAAAAATAATTACAGAGCATCAACAAAATGCAAGTTAGTTATTTGAAAGATAAACAAAATTGATAAACCACTAGCTAAACTAACAAAGAAAAGAGGAGACCCAAATAAACAAAATCAGAAATGAAAAGGAAAAATATTCTTTTTCTCATATCTGAAAAATATAGAAGATCATCAGAGACTATTATGAACAATTATATGCCAAGAAACCGGAAAGCTTAGAGGAAATAGATGAATTCCTAGAAGCATACAACCTACAAAGATGTGATTAGGAACAAATAGAAACTTAGAACAAACCAATAATGAGTAGTAACATTGAGTCAGTAATAAAGTCCTCAAACAAAGAAAAGCTTAGGACAGGATGGATTCACAGTTGAATTCTACTAAACATGCAAAGAAGAATCAATACCAATTCTCTTGAAACTATTCCAAAAAAATCTAAGAGGAAGGAATTATCTCCAACTTATTCTATGAGGCCAGTATCACCCTGATACTAAAGCCAGATAAGGACAAAACACAACAAAAACACTTCAGGCCAGTATCTCTGATGAACATTGACACAAAAATAATCAAAACAGTACTAGCAAACCAAATCCAACATTACATTAAAAAGACGATATACAGTGATCAAGTGAGACTTTCCCCAGGAATGCAAGAGACAGTTCAATAAAAGCGATATATCATCACATCATCAGAATGAAGAACGAAAATTATATGATTATCTTAGTAGACACAGATAAAACATTTGATAAAATTCAACATCTCTTTATGATAAAAACTCTAAAACTGGGGACAGAAGGAACATATCTCAAAACAACAAAGACCATATATGACAAACCCACAGCTGACATAATACTGAATGGGGAAAAGTTGAAAGCCTTTTCTCTAAGAACTGAAAAAAGACAAAGATGCCAACTTTCACCACTTCTATTCAATATAGTACTAGAAGTACTTGCCAGGGCAGTTAGGCAAGAGAAAGGGAAAAAAGCATCCAAATTGAAAAAGAAGTCAAATTGTCCCTCTTTGCTGATGATATGATCTTATTTATATCTACAAAAACCGAAAGAATCCACCAATAAACTCTTACATTTGATAAATTAATTTGGTCAAGTTGCAGGATACAAAATCAGTGTACAAAAATCAGTAGCATT
This sequence comes from Sapajus apella, assembly GCF_009761245.1. Lineage (NCBI taxonomy): Eukaryota > Metazoa > Chordata > Mammalia > Primates > Cebidae > Sapajus > Sapajus apella. The sequence goes on along the minus strand of NW_022436959.1, from coordinate 13,205,766 downwards.
TCTATACACCAATAATGATCTAACTAAGAAAGAAATCAAGAGAGCAGCACCACTAACTATACCTACAAACTCTCCTAGACATTGGTCTAGGCAAATAATTTATGACTGAGATCTCGAAAGTATAGGTAGCCAAAACAAAAGTAGATAAATGGGACTATATTATATTAAAAAGCTTCTGCACAGCAAAGGAAACAATCAACAGGTGAAGTGACAACCTGTTGAATGAGAGAAAATATTTGCAGACTATTCATCTGGTAGGATGAATCTGGCCAGATGACTAATAAATAAAATATACAAGGAACTCAACTCGACGCGAATAAAAAAAATCCCATTAAAAAGTGAGCAAAGAACATGAATAGTCATTTCTCAAAGAAAGACTTATAAATAGCCAACAGGTATGTGAAAAAAATGCTGAACACCACTAATCATCAGAGAAATGAAAATTTAAACCACAATGAGATATCATCTTACCCTTGTTAGAATGACTAGTATTAAAAAGACAAAAAATAACAGATGTTGATGAGGATGTGGAGATAAAGGAACTGTTATACCTGTTGGTGGGAATGTAAATCAGTGCAGCCACTGTGTATATGGTGGTGGTGGAAAGCCTTAGTGAGAAGGTGACATCTCAGTAAAGACCTCACTAAAATGAAGTAGAAACCATGCGGCTATATGTGGAAAGAGCATTTTATACAAAGGGAACAGTAAATGCAAATGCCCTGAGGCAGGAGTATGCCTGAATGTCAGTGGAACAGCAAGGATGGTGGAACATCTGGAGGAAGGTAAATGGGGCTGGGGGAAAGAAACAACAGGCGATAAACTCAGAGAAGTAACAGGGCCACCTTATGGAAAGAATTTGGATTGTCTCCTGACTGTATGGAAGGCTGCCGGAGGGTAGGAAGTGACAAGGTCTGATTTATAGTCATTTGGGGAAGAAGGCTGATGAGAAAGCAAGTCAGAGAGACAGAAAGCTGAAACATAAATCTCCATTTTGTAACAATTTTTTTTGTTGGGGAGACCGAGTCTCGCTTTGTCACCCAGGTTGGAGTGCAGTGGTGTGATCTCAGCTCAGTACAAGCTCCACCACCTGGGTTCAAACGATTCCTACCTCAGCCTCCCCAGTAGCTGGGACTGTAGGCGTGCACCACCATGACCAGCTAATTTTGTATATTTAGTAGAGACAGGGTTTCACCATGTCAGCCAGGCTGATCTGGAAGTCCTGACCTCAGGTGATCTACCTGCCTTGGTCTCCCAAATTGTTTGGATTACAGGCGTGATGGAACAATTTAATTGATCATCTGAATCTGGAAAAATTACAAAGCTTCCTGTCTGGAACTTGCCCTTAGAAGAATTTGATTTGCCTTATGTTGATGACCTTCTCTCCCCAACCCTTAATAGACAAAACCTCATGTTACATAAATTAACAGAGAAAAATTGTCTCAATAAATTGATGGATCCTGAACATCTCACTGGACAAATACTGTGTCCGCATTCAAATGCTTGTCAGAATCCTTTACAAATAGCCCCTTTACAGATTGCTGAGGTATAACCATAAGGCACCCCCTTTCGTCCCTGAATGTTACAAGTCACTCTCCTCTCGCTGGAGTGGCTAAGCATCCTCCCCAGCTGACCACAAAGTGATTCTTCAGTAGATATTAAGTTGGTACTAATATGCAAGAGAAACTTTGCATAGCGTGAAAAAAAAAAAAACAAACCCAAAACCTTTTGCTGTGTAAAGAAACTGGGTGTGGTGGTTGCCCAGCCCCTGGCTGTGTGGGTTCCTAATCTTTCTGCCTTCCTGCCCAGCTATTTTTAGAAAAAGGACAGTTTGTTTACAATGCCGAATCCATTGTTTTACATTCCCCAGCACCCAGGCCAGGGGTCTCTCTGAGTTCACCCAGAACAGAATCCAGCTCAAAGCCGGCTGGGCTTGATTACAGCTTCAGGGGGCAGAAATTACGTTGGACCAAAGCTCACGACCTTTGCATGGGGTGTCCTGTTAGTCAGGGAATCTTGTAAGACTGCATGGAGGAGACTAGAGTGTTTCTATAGTGACAGAGATGGAATTTCCTCGCAGTTCCTGGTGGGTGAATGTTCAGAGCAGCTTTTATTTGATTTAGAGAGCTGTAGAAATGTGCCATTTTAAAACCCTTAAGTGTTGTGGAGTTACATCCATGCCCACTGTAGCAGCATGGTCATCTGGGCAGAGTTGTGTGGATTTCTAGTTAAATGCCACGAAGTTCAGCAGTCACCTCAGGTGTGTTACTAATGGCTGTGCCCTGCTAGGTTTCTGAGGCTCAGCACACATCATAGAGTTGAAATACTGCCAAAGTCACTCATTTGTTTTGACAGTGATGAGGGTAGTGGAAGGCTCTGGGCGTCTTTGCTTCCCTAAAAATAAAAGCTGCACAACTCTACTCTTGGCTTCTGTATAGTCATGGGGGTTGAGAGGATCAGGCATGAGAGAATGTAATACAACTGATAAAGATAATAACGCCAGATGTGGTGGCTCATGCCTGTAATCCCAGCACTTTGGGAGGCTGAGGTGGGTGGATCACTTGAGGTCAGGAGTTTGAAACCAGCCTGGCCAACATGGTGAAACCCCATCTCTACTAAACATAGAAAATGATTAGCTGGATGTGATGGCAGGCACCTGTAATCCCAGCTAGTCGGGAGGCTGAGGCACGAGAATTGCTTGAACCCAGGAGGTGGAGGTTGCAGTGAGCTGAGATCACGCCACTGCACTCCTGCCTCTCAACAGAGTGAGACTCCATCTCAAGTAATAATAATAATAACTGGCATTTGCACCGCTCTTTAGAGTCTTCATACACTGTCCCAGTTGGTCCTCATGCTACAAAGTGAGAGGGGAAGCTTTGTTATTATCATCCTACTTTTACTGGCGAGGTAGCTGAAGCTCAGGGAGGTTGAGATGTGTTCCAGATCATACAGCTCTCAAGTTCTGCCTTGTGGTAGAACAAGCGCTGACACCCACTAAACTCAATGCAGCTCATCTCTGTCCCCTGGGGTGGCTTTTCTTCTTGACCCCACTTTATATTTTGGTGAACTGAGGTGCAGAAAAGTTAATTTAATTTGCCCAAGTTCACACCACTCAGATTTCAACCAAGACCTCTGACTTCAGAGTGTGTGCTCTTTTTTTAAAACTTATTTTTAATGCTTTTAACATCCTTTTTAATATTTGTTTTTAATGTTAATTGACAATTATAATTTTGTATATTTATGGGGTATGATTTTTTTAACTTTCAACTTTTATTTTAGGTATGGGGGTACCTGTGCAGATGCATTACATGGGAATATTGGTGATGCTGAGGTGTGGAGTATGAGGTGAGTCACCCAGATAGTGGGCATAGTACCCGATAGGTAATTTTTTAACCCACCGCCCTCCCTCCATCCTTCAGAAGTCCAAGTGTCTGTTGTTCCCATATTTATGTCCATGTGTGCTCAATGTTTAGCTCCCACTTATAAGTGAGAACATGCAGTATTTGGTTCTTTCCTGCATTTATTTGCTTAGGATTATGGCCTCTAGTTACATCCATGTTGCTTCAAAAGACATGATTTCATTCTTTTTTTATGGCTGTGTAGCAGTATTCTCTGGTGTACATGTACCATGTTTTCTTTATCCAGTGTACCACTGATGGGCACCTGGATTGATTTTGCTGTTTTGAACGGTGCAGCAATGAGCGTCGTAAGACTGAATGTGTCTTTTTGGTGGAATGATTCATCTTCTTTTGAGTATATGTCCATTAATGGGAATGCTAGGTTGAATGGTAGCACATTTTAAGTTCTTTGAAACATCTCTAGACTACTTTTCACAGTGGCTGGACTAACCTCATTTACATTGAGTCCATGCTCTTAATGAATGTTTGAGCTTCAGAATGGAGCAATCCTACTGAACAAGTCATTATGACATGTGCTGAATTTTTTTTTGCATGTGTATCTATATAGGCAGATAAATGGAGAATGCTGTACCTGCAAATCTCAAATCTTATTTGAGAGAATCCTGAAGAATCTGGGAAACGCAACCCAGTGCTGTGTGCTCCATTCTACATGGGATCAGTGTGCAGTCAGATTTGGTTGCATATGACTTATGAGCCCAAGAAAGCAAAATGGGAGTGGTGGAGAGGAAATGATGGGAAATACGTTAGTGTAAAAGTCATGCCATAGATTCCAAACTTTTAACAAAAAATATTTTTACATTTTAGTCCCCTCTCCAAAGCAAGACATACTCACTGTGTAAAATATAGAAAACACAGGTATGTAAAAGCAGCCAAAAAAAATTCACCTGAAATCCTACTCAGAGAAAAATCACTGTTAATTTGGTGCATATCTTTCTTTAGCTGTCTTCTATCCATATACAAAGCTTCAGGTGCTGTTAAGGTTCTTGATACATGTTGCCAAGTCTCTTTCCCTAAAGGCTGTAGAGTTTGCATTTCAATCTTCAGTAAATGAGAGAAACCCCTAACACTGTTGTCTCACGAATGCCAATGAGTAGTATCATACAATGTTGTCAGTTTGGTAAGCAAATGTAGTATCTCTTCTTTAATCAATTTTTTTTTTTTTGCCACACCTCTTAAGATTTTTAGAAGGAAGGAAAATAAGAGCTCTGGGATATGAACTTTTTATTCTTGACCAGCTTAGCTCTCTGCTCCACCCCTTCTTTTCCTCTTTCACCTGGGAGCCCCTTGACTGAGGACCATTCTCTTTCAGTTTACGGAGGCCAATCTTAAACTTAATCAAGGAGTCTGAAAGGTTCTTTGTGTTTCTCATCCATGGCTGAACATTAGAACCACTGGGGAGCTTTAAGACATCCTCCAGGCTCTGGCTGCATCCTGGACCAATTAAATTAGAATCTCTGGTGGAGGAGATTTTCTCAGTATTTTCTAAACCCCTCCAGCTGATCCGAGGAAAGCTCTGGATCAGCACAGGGTGATTTAAGTCAGTGTGGCTTTTCTGTTAAGACTCCTTTTTGCGGGATATGAACTTTTCTGGCTTCCACTGGAAACAAGGTCTCTGCATTGCAACCCCCCCCCAACCCCCGTAGGACTGAGTATGGATCCCTGAGCTGTTCCTCAGATACTGCAGGATTCTCTCAAACCAGCGGATTTGAGGGTGCAGGAAGGAAAGCACTTTAAAAAAATAGCCTGTGATTCTGCAGGCAGAGAAATGGAGAGAACCCGGTAGATACACAGGCTATTTAGAAAACCACATTTACTTCATGTATAGAGTTTCGGCTATTTCTTATCTGTGTGAACTTATGCAATTGTACCCCAATTTAGGGGTAATAATACATCATAGGGTTGTTGAAATGATTAACTAAGATAATATATGTCAAGTTCTTTTCACAGCACCTGGTGTACTTACTTACCTACTCCTAGCTGTGGTTGCCTGAGGCCTCTCATTCTTCTAGGAGCTGCCTGCCTTTCTCTGGGGTGCTGTGGGGGCTCCCAGGCCAGTGTGGAGGCATCTGCCTGCATCCATTTTCACTATGGCATCTGCCTGCCACACTTAGGTTCATAAACACTCATGGAGCTTGGCCTAGGCCTCTCTCCCCTGGATAGTGCTGGCTGCACCCTGGTGATATTTTTCTTTAGGACTTCTTTCTATGGATAACAAGCAGAGTTAACAACCCCCTTTTCATCAGCATATTATTTCCAGAACACAATGCAATTACTGAGTGTCAGCTTCTTTGTCCGTTTACCATTTAGTCATGCTTCTCATGGGTCACCTTGAGTGGATGTTGTGTTGGGTGTTTGAACAGTCTCTAAGCTTATATCAAGAGTTTGTTGATCTAATCACTTAAACACCCCTGTTCTCCCCAGTCATGGCATTCAAGCTAGAGATTAAGAATACAGCTTTGGTACCACTGCCCAGACCTGAATTCTGCCTTCACTTCCCCAGAAAAGTGAATTCTCTTTTTTGAGCCCTCAGTTACTTCCTATAAAATAATCAAAATAATACTTCTTCCACTGGCTTTTTAAGGCAAAGCTCAAGTGACATGAATCTTACCATTTACCTAGTTATCCCAACTGGAAAATGTTTAGGAAGCAAAGTAAAGATTTTATATATCTCAAATAAATAAGGTAGCTGATCTTACTAACATGATAAAGTCTAAGAAATTTATAAAAATTATATATATATGTCTGGTTAAACTGACAAGGTGTGTAATGGACAATTCAGCTTTGGCTGGAGTAGGAAAATGGATTATTGGGAAGATCAAGGGACAGAGAGAGTTTTAGAAACTCAAGACAAATATACTAAGAAAAGCCATCCAAATCAGAGAAGGATTTGTCAGGATCCTTGCAAAGCAAGATAAGAGTAAATCAGGGCAGGCGCGGTGGCTCAAGCCTGTAATCCCAGCACTTTGGGAGGCCGAGGCCGGTGGATCACGAGGTCAAGAGATCGACACCATCCTGGTCAACATGGTGAAACCCCGTCTCTACTAAAAATACAAAAAATCAGCTGGGCATGGTGGCACGTGCCAGTAATCCCCGCTACTCAGGAGGCTGAGGCAGGAGAATTGCCTGAACCCAGGAGGTGGAGGTTGCGGTGAGCCGAGATCGCGCCATTGCACTCCAGCCTGGGTAACAAGAGCGAAACTCCGTCTCCCAAAAAAAAAAAAAAAGAGTAAATCAGATGGAGTGCTTGGTGAGATACGGCTGTATGACAGTTTGCAGAGATATTTTTCTTTTCCCTTCCAGACCCTATCTTAGTAATGATAAAACTGTAAAGTAGTAGGACATCAAGGCATTACTCTGTATTAGACCATTCTTGCATTGCCATAAAGAAATACCTGAGGCTGGGTAATTTATAAAGAAAAGAGGTTTAGTTGGTTAATGATTCTGCAGGCAGTGCAGTAAGCATGATGCTGGCATCTGCTCAGCTTCCATAGAGACCTCAGGAAACTTACAATCATGGCAGGAGATGAAGGGGACACAGGCACCCCATGGCCAGAGCAGAAGCAGGAGAGAGAATGGTGGGGTGGGGAAAGTACCACACCCTTTTGAATAAGCAGATCTTGTGAGAATCCACTCACTATCTTGAGAACAACACCAAGGGGACAGTGCTTAACAGTTCATGAGAAATCTACCCTCATAACCCAGTCATCTTCCACCAGGCCCGGCCTCCAGTACTGGGGATTACATTTCAACATGAGATTTGAGCAGGAACACACATCCAAACTGTATCATATTCCACAGCATCAAACCAGCAAACAAAAGGAACACGAATCAAAAAGAAATTATAAACATTAAAAATGTTTTTCAAAGAATTTAAGTGCTCCCTCCAAAATTAAGTGTTCTCAGAAAAACTGATTACTGAGAAGGCTAAAGAAGGAAGCAGTTTTCCTCCTAGAAAAGAATACAAAGAAGTTCCCACTTTAAGGAAATTTTGTATACAGAAAAGGCATCTTTCAAAGCCTGCAAAATGGGGCAAATATACTTCTATGTATGTGTGAATAGATAGTGCACAAAATGACCTTGCAAGGTGATCTACAAGGACCCTTTAAACAGGACCTCTTTGATGTATTCAGAGATTCCTTTTCCTCTCATCTATGGCATTGGCAATAATGTGGAGTCCGGAAACAGAAAACTACAGTTTAGAAGTGATGACAAATTGAATATTGACCAAAAGAATGTGCTCTTTAAAGCTATGGTGGGAGTCCAAGGAAAAATGAAGAGAGAAATTATAGAAGAAAGTGAGGCCAGCTTATATTTTAATATAATTTAATATGGAATACTCTAAATTATAAGCTGTTAAATTGAATTTCAATTTCACAAATTGTTTATGAAATTGTTTAAATGGAAAAGAATTGACAGAGTGAGTAGCCTATATGAGAGAGTTACATGGGATCATTAATGGCAGTACTTTGATCTGAATGTTTGTGGCCCCTCAAAATTCATGTGTGGAGATTCTAATCCCTCAAGGGGATGGTATTAGAAGACAGGGACATTTGGAAGGTTATTCAGCTATGAGGTCAAAGCCCTAGTGAATAGGATTAGTGCCCTTATACAAGAAGCCTGAGGGAGCTTGTTAGCATCTCTGCCATGTGAAGACAGAGTAAGAAAGCACCATCTATGAACCAAAAAAGCCAGTTGTCACCAGATACTGAATCTTCCAGTGCCTTGATCTTGAATTTCTCAGACTCTATAACTGTGAGAGATAAATTTCTGTTGTTTATAAGCTCCTCATAAGGGAGCTCCCCTTATAAGCTCAGGATGTTTTGTCGTAGCATCCTGAACAGACTAAGCCAGGCAGGACTCTGGCCCAGCTGTGAACCTGGTGAATTCTTCGTCTTGTGACTTGGGGCACCAATGAACATCACTCTGGAAAGCCAGGGAAATTTTGTGCAAATCTGATGAGGCAATACATTGGAAAATTAAACGTAGTAATAACTCTCTGGTGAACTGACACATGACTCTCCTTTTACCCAGCCTTGGTCAGCCCCTACTCATCTCCACTCGGACACTGGGGCAAAGGTTACTTACATTTTTCTGGCAAATATTTTCTGGTTGGTAAATACAGATAAATTTGAGTCAGATGGCACCTTCTATCACTCACGGTATTGCCTTACCAGAAAATAATTTTTGTAAGAAACTTTTAGTGTTATTAGGGTCCAAAGTGAGGGTTGCCTCTGGAGGCAGGATCTGGATGGGCTTGTGTGTGGCAGGTCCCTTAGAGATTCCTCCCTCAGTCCCCAGTCATCTTGCGTGTGTGCTAGGGGTCAGTCCTTGGCAATGCTGGGCAGCGGCTGCTCACACTTCAAGCCATTCTTGAGTCCCAGGGATGACCACAGACTATTCTGAAGGTTGCTTCATCTCAGAGTTCTCTGAAATGATTAGCTATGTCTCACTTTTACCCACTATTGAAGAGAAGATTGTGCGGTACCTTCTCAGGCTCCCAATAGCCCAAATGGAGCATTGTCCCGGTCTGTGGAATAGCTGTCAGTTTTGTGATGGAATTTGTCTGGCAAACACCCAAGAACACTTTCCAAGGCTGGCAGAGGTTCCTTCCTGTATTTATGAACAGGCGTGTCTCAAGAGGTCGACGAGGTGGCACCGGCTCTCTCACAACCAGCTCTCAAAGTTTCTTCTTACTGTAGATGTGAAAGCTGGCTGCTGTTTGCCAAGTACACAATGGCCTGGTGGAGAGCACTCACTCCACCTCCCTCAACAACAAAAGCATTAGAATTTTCAGATTTGTATTTCAATATAATATTCAATTACATTAATATAGGGGCCCCTGGATTAGTTTGCTAGAGCTGCCACAACAAACCAGGGGCTTGCACAACAAAGTTATTTTCTCACAGTCCTGGAGGCTGAAAGCTCAAGATCCAGGGGTCAGCAAGTTGAGTGTCTCCTGGGGCCTCTCTCCTTGGCTTGCAGGTGGCCAGCTTCCTGCTGGGTCTTCACATGGTCTTTTCTCTTGTGCAAACTTCCTTGGTATCTCCTTTGTGTGTCCAAATTTCCTCTTATTTCCACCGATCATATTGGATTAGGGCTCACTGTCATGGCCTTATTTAAATATAATCATCTCTTTAAAGGCCCCCATCTCCAAAAACAGCCACCACATTCTGAGGTCCTGGTGGCTAGAGCTTCCACACATGAATTTTAGGGGCACACAATTCAGCCCATCACAATCACCTGGTTTTGCTTTCACTCAGTGTGAGCAGTCAGATTTATGTTTTCAAGCAGAAAAGAAAACCAGGCCCATTTTCAGCCAGTCGGAGGAGGAAAGAGGTCCTTGAAGAGGCCTGGGGTTTGACTGCTGGGACCTAGTGGGGCAAGTGGCATGGATCAGTTGAAGTTGCTCAGTGTTGGGAAAATCCTTTTATCCTTATGTTTTAAAAGGAAGACCGCAGTATAAACCAAATGCCAGTTTTTGTGTGTCTTGAAACCATTTAACACTCTGCTTTGTAGTCCGCCTAGGTCCCAGGTGTAGCTGCACAGCCTTGCATTGCCTCAGGTACCATCTAACATTGAGCATCTGCCTCTGGCAATTTATTCTTTGTTGGCAGCTGAGCTGTCTGTCAGCAGCTCCCAAAGCCCAGAAAAGTACATTTATCTTAATTACAGTGGAGAACGCATGGAGGGGCATGGAGTCTGGGGCAGTGGATCCCAAAGGACACATCTTTGGGGGAAATGTCTGTGTAATCTGTTTTGTTGACCTTGAATACTTCTTTGAAAAAAGAAAACAGAATAATGGCACGTTTTTCTTTCTCGATTTATGGTCTGGTCCTCATCAGCCCCTGCCTCTCATAGCATTTTGTTTGACAACTAAAAGCCAGGGGGTTGCTTTAAATTTCTTGCACTTTCCATATAATTGCTGGCTATGTTGTGATGTCAGTAAAAGGGGCATGGTGATTGTCCTGGATATTAGTGTGGTGTCATTAACATGACTTCCAGGGTCTAAGTCCATCAAGTGGCAGGAAAAAGTGATACTTAATTGGATTTCTGCAATCTTAAAGACTACAATTGCTCTTTTCTTTAGAAGCCATATATTGAGTTCGGAGTTGAACCAGCTCAATTCCAGCATTGCGTCTACCTATTAACTTCACAGGCAGTTAAATAGAGGAGCATAAAACCGCATGACTAACTGTGCTCACAGCAGCTGAAACCCAGATAAGGCAATTTTGAAATCCTTTATTCCAGCACAGTGTGGGTAATACATAAATTTTCAGTGATAAATAATAATGCAAAATTTCCCTTTGTCCACAGTCCTTTCACTGCTCCTTACTGCCTGGGTAAAAGCTCAAATTTATTACTTGGAAAGAAATTTGAGAAGATGATTTTGGAAGGTCTTCATAGAAGGAATTGCCAAAAAAGAACTTGAGAGGACAGGCCCCAGGAGAGACAGAGAAGAAAGAGTAAGCAGCAATCCTAACCATTCATGGTAGCAATGGGCCAAGACTGCTTGCAGACCAGTGGTTCTGAACCCTGGCTAACCATGAGAACCGCTGGGAGGCTTTAACTGACACCGATGCCTGGGCCCTTTCCCAGATTAACTAAACCAGAATCTCTTGATAACTGGATATTTGTATATTTGTATGTTATCTCCTGATAACTGGATATTTGTTAAAAGCTCCCAAGTGATTCTCATGTGCAGCCTGGGTCTGTGAACTTTTGCTATAGGGAAATGGCAATGGCCATGCCCAAGGGTTTAGGACATCTGCTAAGGGTCCAGGTCTTGGAACTATGATTGTTGGGGATCTTGCCAAGGTGTGCATTCAAGAACCCTTAGAATCCCATTGTATGGGCTCTCACATAATCGTATTGGAACTTGTGCACTGAGGTGCAGCGTATGCCTTACCCCCTTACCTCCTTGATTCCTCAAGCTGTGCATTTGATTTTCTTTTTTACTGAATCAGTATTAGCAAAAATGAATTACAAATTTGGTGGCCAACAAGCCATGAGTTTGTGCCATTGATGCGACTGTATGAAGGATACTTTTTCCTGACCCCTAGTTTTCTCATCTGTAAAATGTAAATAATAATAATCTAAATGCACTTCTTGAAACAGGTTGTGATTAACCTTCCCACTGACATTTTCCCCGCTGGTTGCTGTGAGCATAAACAAAGACATGGACTACATTCATTCAGAAGTTGGCATTATTTTAGGAGATCCTAAAAGGTTCTAACTATGAGCTTTACATGGAAGATCCCATCTGCTGCTTCTGAGGACCCCGTGGTCACAGGGAAATTGTCCAGGATGTGTAATGAGGCCATTAAAAGCTAAAAGTCCAACCTGGCCATCAGAGACCTGGAAAGTCAGGTTGGGAAGGGACTAGAATGATGGTTTTGGAAATAGAATAACAGAGTATTTAGGGTATTTGTGAGGGTACCCTATTAAAGATACCCACGTATTACCTCCTTGGAATAATATCCCTCACAAATGATGGATATAAACCATCATTTGGTTTAAAATTTGTGGTCAACACAATTTTCTAAATATGAACTTGATTATTTCATAAGACTGAGAGAATATGGCACAGGGCAACTTTGTTTTGATGGAAAAACAGGAAAAAAAAAAAAAGAAAGAAGGGAGCACCTGGTATGTAGCTTTGCTTTAAAAATGGTGCTGGATGAATGAAGAACTATATTTGGGTTCCCACATTACTGAGTTACTCTTTTCCATAAATTTGAGCTCAAAAAAGAGCAATTAAAAAGACACAATAGGATGTTCACAAAACACCATGAATAACCAGGAAAAAATGTTGGCAGCTTGTGTTACATCGTCTTTGCTCACTGAAAACAGATTGGTTGGCTGTGATTCAAAATAACGTTTACGCTACATGAAGATGTAGGGGCCACTTGAAATGCTTTTTTTTTTTCTTTTCCTCCCTTGCTTCTTCACTTCTCTATACCTACCTACCTACCTACTTGTGGTACCATAGTGGTTAAAAAAAAAAAAACAGGAAATGAACAAACAAAAATTAAAAAGCAGACAGGTAGTAGTGCATATTAAGGACTACTGATGACAGCTGAGCAAAGGCCCTGTCTCAGACCAACTTCTGAGATGGACAGGGGCACACAGGAAAGGTGTGGCCTTAGGGGTCTTCTATTAACAACTGACTTCTTGCTTGTCATCCAGATTTCTTTCTTTATTTTAAATGACTTAGGTGTTCAGAAATAGTCGTAGGGCTGGGCAATTTTCTCCTTGAAGAGTGGCGGCAAAGGAAAACTGGAAATGCATTAATCATAAATGAGTCAATTAATTACAGCATTCCTTCCCCTGTGGGGTCAGCACTGGCACCAGCAGGCCCCCAGTTATTTAAGGAATTAGATACCAAAGATGCCCTTTATAGAGCCAATTATGTGGAAATAAATTACTCTTTCAGATGACAGTATGCTTTTCTCTCAGAACATGTGGAGAAGGCTGTTCTTTTTGTCTTGGAATAGTCTGGACGCCATTTTCCATGATTATTAAAGCCCTTATAGCATTCGTGGGAAAGCAAAGGTTTCTTCTGGCTCTGGTTCTCTGGATAGAACAATGCTGCATGCCTAGAAAATGTGGGGGGTTGTTTTGCTGAGTGATGTGTTGACAGTTGAGTAGGTTTCAGAGGTGCGATGGAAACTCTCAGCAGCCCCAGGTGGGTAGAGGCGAGGCCTCGGTGGCAGACAAATGATATACGCTCCTCTCTGAGCCCTTTACTCACCCTGAGAGACTAGCAGGTTGGAAAGCCTAACAACTGGGTTTCAGAACTCACACAGCCCTGTCGTAAATACCCGTGAGCTAGGGGCAACCAGGGCTTGAGGAGCCCAAGGAAGTCCCTGCCCTCCCTGGAAGCCCAGGCTGTGCTTTCTTCATCCCCAGCCCCTTCCTTTCTGGTCCTCAGTGTCCCCCATCCTCCACGTCCCCACCATGTAGACCTGACCAGTGTGGGGGAATGGAGTGGGTCAGGATGCTCACTGGAGCATGGTTTTTACTAGTGTGAAAGGAAAATAAAACTTGGGGCCCCAATTCACTCCACCAAAAGAAAAAATTAAGCTGAAAACTGAGTCATGCAAGAAACTGCATTTCCTTTTGTTCCTGAGCAGATAGCTACAGGTAAAAAGTTAAATATCTCCATAGGTAGCCACTCTATATTCACCCTCTTTTATGGAAAGTGCCAATTTGCTGAGTGTGAGATAATACATAATTAACTATTCCCTACCTGCTCCTTTTCTCTTGCAACATGTGGATTCAGTAACGTGACCTATATCTTTCATTTCCGCTCCAGCCTGCTTTTCCCTTTTAAATACTGAAGCCCTCAAAATCTTCTTTGGAAAAAGGCACAGACCTGTCTCCCAGGTGCATCCTTAACTATGACAAAATAAATGTCTAAACTGATTGAGACGTGTCTATCTGACCTACAGTCAGCCTATGGACAATCTATCAGATAGTCTGCACGCAGAAGAGGACTGGAGATTTATCAAAGAGAGAAATGCTCAGATACTTTTTGGTTTACGCTAGTAAAGCACTGAAAACATCCAACATTCCTCCACAGGGGAGTGACTAAAGGACCACAGAAAGCCTTCTCAGCCAGAACATCACATAGTAGCTGTAAAGAATTGGATAGAGCTCTGACTCCAGACACAGAGAATCCTCCAGGCACACTGTTAAAGAAAAAAGAAAGCTGAAGAATCAGAAATAAAGCTATAGAATCAGAAAAGAAAGCTGTAGAATCAGAAAAGAAAGCTATAGAATCATGCCGTATGGTACGATATATTTACACAAATCAGCCACAAACAAAACTGTATGTTTCCATATATATATGTATATGTATATATATATATATATATATACACAAATATATTAGGTTGAACCACATGAAATGGCCTCAGTCATTGGCAGTTTCATGTAGTTCAACTTAGGGGTTCTCAGCTGTGGCACTGTGGCATTTGGGCTGCATAACTCTGTTGTGGAGACAGTCCTGTGTGAGCACTAACTGCTAGTGTCACAACTTGGATGTAACAACCAAGAATGTCTCCAGATATTGCCAGATGTCCCCCTGAGGGGCAAAATTCTCCACTCACCTTTGAGAACTTCTTTAACTTGATATATGTAAATGCAGAAAGCTGTGAAGAAATGTACACCATGCTGATTTGTTATCAGTCACTTTTGGGGAGGAGCCTGAAAATGGGGCATTGCAGCTTTAGCTTATCTGTGTTGTTTGAATTATTTAATAGTCAGATTACATTCATATGTTATCTATGTAATAAAAAAAGGAAAAGGAAACTTGGATTATGTTTAAACTACTAGAAAAGTGTGGGGGAGAGGCAGGGGGGCCCTTGGACCTCATAAAGATAGCAGGAGATAGCTGTCCAGTCCCTGCTTCCTCACATTGCTTATGGTCCTGTGCTTTGGCACTGGAGTTCTGATAAGGCCATCAACAAGCTCTACATGAATTGACTTTCTCTGTTTGGGGTGAGGGAGGGGTGTTTGGGACCTGAGCTGCATCAGAGAGCTAGATAGGCTGAAGGGGAGAATTTCCAAGGCCCTATAGGAAGAAGAACAAGGGAGTGAGAAAAGCATCAAATACATAAATGTGTCCAAGGCCAAACAAGCCAGAGGGTAGACAGGAGGATAACCCAAACCAGCTGGGTCAGGAGTGGGTATCAAAATTGAGGTAGGAGGGGAATTTGGGGCCCAAAAGGGGAAAATACGCAGAACTAAGTTAGGAGGAGATTCTGTGTGTGTGTGTGTGTGTGTGTGTGTGTGTGTGTGTGTGTGGTGGGGAAGGTGGTGCATGACTGGTTACTTAGAACAAATGTTTGCTATCTGGGGCAGTGGTTCTCAAATGTGGCTGCACATCAGAATTACCTGGGGGAAAATAAAGAGAAATAGATTTCCAGGCCCCACTTCAGACTGATTGAGTCAGAATCAGTAAGTAAAGGGCTGAGAAACCTGTAATTTTCTTTCCTTCTTCTTCTTTTTTTTTTTTTTTTTTTTTTAAGATATAGGATCTTGCTCTGTCATCCAGGCTGGAATGCAGTGGTGCAATCATAGCTCACTATAACCTTGAGCTCCTGGGCTTGCAATTCTCTGCCCAGCTTCATGAGTAGCTAGGACTACAGGCATGTGCTGCAATGCCTGGCTTATTTAAATGATTTTTTTGTAGAGACAGGGTCTTGCTATGTTGCCCAGGCTGGTCTTGAACTTCTGGCCTCATGCAATCCTCCTGGCTCCGGCTCCTAGAGTGCTAGGATTGCAGGTATGAGCCATTGCATCTGGCCTGGAATTTCTAATAGAGACCACACTTTGGGAAACAGTGCTTTGTGGCTGGCTTGTGGATATGAGGATCCAATTTAAAAGGCCGGGGGAAAATACATGGATCATGGAATTGAGGCTGGGTTACAGGATGTGGGGGAGACTCAGCTCCCTGAAAGGATGTGTTCTTACAGGCCCTTGGTCCCTCACTCACCTAAGAATGGGGGAGAGGACCCCACCAGGCACGGTGAGCTCATTTTAAGTAAATATCAGACCCCAAAGAGTTTTGCAGAAAGTCATTTATTTAGGCAGAGAGAGAGAAAAAGGAGAAAGAAAAGCAGCTCCCATGAGTTCATGGAAGGGGATCCAAAGATGGAGTCCACCCAGATGTTGGGGAAGGGGACTTTTAACCTGGGAGTTATTCCTGCCCTATTCAGGTTTTTTGTCCTATGAAAGGAGTTCCTTTAAACTTCTGCTAGAGTGATTGATCTTTGATTCTGACCTTTGATTTGTTGTTTAGCCCAGAGTCCTCCCATAGCTTTTCATGGGCTTTCTAGACAAAGGAAGTTCACGTCGGCAGTCTATCTTCCTGTGTTAAAGTTAGACAAAGAACTCTAAGCTCCCAGTTGGAGAGGTAGGCAGAGGTAAGGCCTGGGAAGTTCTTGCCTTTGAAACCACGCCCCCTTGTGGACCTGAGAAGAGAATACATTCTCTCAGTACCCCGTCTGAACAGGGAAGTCCAACTGCTGTTGATATATGGGCGTCGATCGCTCTTTAGCTACTTCCTGCTGAAATGGGGTGTAGAAGGGGCCCTGCAGTTGAGGTTTCCTCCAGAGGGGAGACTTTCAGGGGTGCAGGTTGATCCTGAGGTCCATGATAGAACTCATAAGCCAAGGACATCCGGGGTTCCAGTTGCAGGATTATTTGTGGCCTTATGGTTCTAGAAGAAGCGAATGTGACAGGAAGGTTAAAGATGAAAAGCCCAGAGGCCAACTAATATAGAATGGTTATAGACAGGCCTAGGAGAGGATGGAGCCAGGACAGCCAGTTGTTAAACAAGCTCCACAATAGTATTTCTTGGAGGTTTTTAGCCGTGTGTTTGACTGATTCCTGAGTTCTTTAACTTTGTTTAAAACAACACTTAATTGGTTTATAAAGTAGCAGCATTTCTTCCTAGAAAGAGACAGGCTCCCTCTCTCTCTATTATTAGCAGATTTAGGACCCTTATGCTTTGAAGAGTTAAGGCAGCTAAAAAGTTAAGCTGTTTTGCAGAGTGAGCAGCCTTTGCCGAGAGAATTAGCAACCTTTTATGTTATTAATTAACTCCTGAGATAGCTTATAGTAACTGAACAGAGGTAGTAACTTTTCTAACGCCAGCACCAACTTTTCCTATTTTTCTGGCTTCCCCCCCCCCCACTATGAAAGGAATAATTAGAGTTTGAAAAATAGCAAAGTTAAGAGTTACAGTCCTGTTAAGGCCAGGATATAAATTAGACTCATTAGTAGTTACTTTCCTGGGGATCTTGTTGGAAGAGCAGATGTAGGTCCTCTAATGGCTCACAGGTGGATGAAGGGTTGTCTCCTGGAACTTCAGGCTGTGGAGTGGAGGGTTTATGATTTTCTTCAGGAGGGGTCCAAGGCTTCAGCCGAGTGTGACAAATCCATGAGTCAATTCCCACCACTTTAACTGCCGTTGGGGTAGACAAAATAACTGAAAATCGTCCTTCCCAAGATTGGCCCAGACAGGGAGAGTTTGAGGGGAGAGACTTAACAAGCACCAAGTCTCCAGGGCAGAACAACTCTTTCCCTTTTCCCTAGGGTGTCCTTCAGGTGAAGTTTTAAGAGCCTGTTGCTACTTAGCCAAGGAGGTTATATCTTTTATTAGATCTGCTGTTTCCTTGTCTAATACAAGATCATTAGTAAGAAAGGGCCATCCATAAAGCATCTCATAGGGGCTGGGAGAAATATCGGGAGACTGCTCGTCCTAGGGCTCCTCGGGCAGTTACAGGCTTGGTGGACAGCTGTTCAGGACAGAGGAGTAATACTGAGAAGGCTGTGCCAGTGTCCAGGGGGAGATTAATTTCCTGGCTTTTTATGGTCAGCTTTACCCAGGGCTCTGTGAGGGTGATGACTTGTGCTGGCGCTTGCCCTGGACACCCTCAGACCTGCAATTGGGTCATCTGTTTAGACACCTCAGGCCCTGAGAACCTTCATCCCCTGGGACAGTGTGCTTTCCAGTGATCCCCTTGGCACAGTGGGTGAGGACAAGGTGGTGGTCCATTCCTCTGGGGACAATTTCTTATAAAATGTCCCTTCAGACTGCACTGGTAACAAGCTCTGCCAGACTGGCAGCTAACCGGAAACTTTCCCTCATTTGAGCCCCGGGGTCTGCTTGCCTGAGGGCCATGACTAGGGCTATGGCTTTTCTCTGGTCTCTCCTGCTCCTTTCAGCCTGTTCTTCCTGGTCTCTATTATAAAGCACTGAGGTTACCTGGTTCAGCAGTGATTCTAGACTTTGTTCTGGCTTCAAGCCAGCTTCTGGAGCTTCCTCCTAATATCTGCTGCTGACTGCATAATAAACTCGTCCTTTAGTATTAACTGACCCTCAGTGGTGTCTAGTGACAGGGGAGTATACGTTCTTAAGGCCTCTTGCAATCACTCAAGGAAAGCTGTTGGATTTTCTTCCTTTCCCTGAGTTACAGTGGATAACATTGCATAGTTGATGGGCGTCTTCCTAGTTCGCCTTAATCCCTCAAGTATGCAGGTCAGGAAATGCCTATGGTTGCAGTCCCCCTGTTCTGGATGGATCCCAGTGAGGGTCCGTGCTAGGGACTGCTTGTCTATGTGTAGGAAATCTATGGTTTTCTTCTGGCGTCATTAGGTCATGTACTTGACTAAGGTACCAGGTGTCTCCAAACTCTTGAGCCACTGCTAGAGCAGCCTCTCTTTCATTGCTGGTTAGGGTTTGATTAAGCAATAGCATGATATCTTTCCAGTCTAATTCGAAGGACTGACACAGGCACTGCAGAACATCTGTGTATTTGTCCAGGTCATCTGAAAACTTTCCTAAGTCCACCTTAATTTGCTCTAAGTCAGAAAGTGAGAAGGGGGTGTGCACCTTGGTTGTGCCAAATTTTCCTCCTACTGCCTGTAGAGGGCAGAGTCTGGACATCTTAGTAGCCTGAGATGCCTTGGCCGTCTCGGCCTTCCCTGGCTCCTCTTGGGGTCCAGGGGCTGAGGAGCCCTGGTTGGCATTGGTGGAGGTAGAAGCCACAGGGAGTCCTGAAGAGGGGCTAGTAGGACATGGGGTACAGGCCTTACAGAGCTGAGGCTTATCCCTTAGAGAAAAGAAAAGTTGAATATAGGAGACCTTAAACCATTTATATTTGCTCTTACAAAACAGGTCTAGTTGTAGAATAGTGTCGTAATCTATACTTCCCTTAGGAGGCCAGTTTTTGCCACTTGGCAGGGGGTATTTTGGCCACACTGTTCGGCAGAGAAAATGAGCTGTTTCTTCTTCAAAGATTGTGTGTCAAATTGGTCCCAGTTTTCCAGGATGTACTTTAATGGGGACCTTGTTTTGGGAATGGTAGCACCTATCTGAAATTGAACATGAGGGATGCTTGCATCCCTGGTTATTAATTGCAATTGCTCCATCTGAGGCATCCCTCTGGTAGGGCACAGGATCTGGGGAATCTGCCAGTCAGCACCTCGTAATTGCCATATGTCCGAGATGCATGATCATCTTTGGGGCCTCCCATGTGCTGGCTTAATCATGTTACCTACCAGCGCCATGGGTACTCACGCTCACTGTCTCTGTGCCTTTAGTGACCACCATAAAGACATGTGGACTGCTGGGATGGGTAGTTCACGCCACCAAGTCCCTGAACCGGGCCAGTGAGGCTTGGGAGATGGGTACCAATATTCCCTAGGAAGAGTCCAATTTACATAGGCCTAATTATAAAACTGCCCTAGGAGTACAAACTTCTAGGGAGGGACCTTAGTGCACACAATCAAAGAAGGTGAGGCCTTGTGGCTGAGGCTGGAACAATACCCTCAGGACCCAGGCCTCCTCCCCCACCCCATTTTCCATTATAGAAAAATGCCCTTAGGGTTGTGGGGCCTGCAATTAACTATTTGGGCCTAGAACCCAGTTTGATCTTATAGATGGAAAATTTCTGCCATAGAGAGAGCCAATCCTAAGCAAGACATCCCTCAGTACATTATTAGATTCTGGCACTATTCAGTTGCATTGGGAAATGTACAGGTGACACAAGACACAATGTCCTATAGCCTTCAGCTTCTGGATTCCCCAAAGGGTTCCCCTACTCAAGCCTGCCAGGGATTTGAACCAGCTACTTTGCAGCTGCCAGTCCTACACTTTAATCACCATGCCAACCGGCCATTCCTCCCAAAGGCAGGCCAGGGAGCTTCTTAAGTCTCCCCTGAATGAAAATGCTGTGCCCTGCAGCGCTGCAGGGAGGGGGAAGCTCAGCCACGGTGGTGTGCATTGGCCCTCGTCCCTGCCCTGCTGCCTCCGACCGGGGGGACGTAGAAGAGGCTTACCTGGCTGTATGCCAGGCTTCAGTGCTCCCTGGTGGGCTCGCGGGTGCATGAACTTTTAAAATTTGGGCTCCAGGGCTATGCTCCCACAGTGTCACACAGGCCTTGCCTCTGGGACCCAGCGGCAGTCCATGGTCCCAGTTCCTGGCTGGGATGCACAAGCCGTCTAGTGAACAGGCCAGGCACTTTGGGTTTTTGGGGGCTGCACACAGAGGTAGGAGCCTGGATGCCTTATGGCTCCCATGGAGCCATGACCACAAGCCACGGAGCCTGCCCTGAGCGCTGTTGTCCACGGAGGGCCGGGCCATACCTCACCCCCTCCCTGATGATTTGCTCCCACTCACAGCACTGGCAACTACGGCTGCTGCTCGCCCAGCAACTTGGCCTAGAGACATAGCAGAGGGATAGAGAGGGAGCAGAAAGCAGGCAGAGAGAGAGAGAGAGAGAGTTTGGAGGAAACCAGGCACAGTGCACTTTTGAATTTGGCCGAGGATTTCTGCAGATACCTCAGGGACCCCACGGTTCCACACAGGTCTGGCTGGCTCCGTGTCTGGCACTTTCTCCTTAAAGTGATAGGACAGATTTTAGCAAGTGAAAGGTGTCTGATCTACTCATTCACCGCTCCGAAGTAACAGTCTCATATGCTGTACCTACTGGCTGGCTCGCCACAGATGAGAACGGTTCTGGGATACGGGGGAGGCTCAGCTCCCCAATAGGATGTGTTCTTGGTCCCTTACTCTCCCAAGAATGGGGGAGAGGACCCCTCAGGGAGCGAGGAGCTCATTTTAAGTAAATTGAACTTAGAGTTTTGCAGAAAGTGATTTATTTAGGCAGAGAGAGAGAAAAAGGAGAAAGAAAAGCAGCTCTCACCATGTCATGGAAAGGGATCCAGAGACGGAGTCTGCCCAGATGTGGGGGAAGGGGGTTTTTAACCTGGGAGTTATTCCAGCCCTATTCAGGTATTTTGTCCTATGAAAGGAGTTCCTTTAAATGTCCACTAGAGTGATTGATCTTTGATTCTGACCTTTGATTTGTTGTTTGGCCCAGAGTCCTCCCATAGCTTTTCGTGGGCTTTCTAGACAAAGGAAGTTCACGTCGGCAGTCTATCTTCCTGTGTTAAAGTTAGACAAAGAACTCTAAGCTCCCAGATGGAGAGGTAGGCAGAGGTATGGCCTGGGAAGTTCTTGCCTTTGAAACCATGCCCCCTTGTGGACCCGAGAAAATACATTCCCTCAGTATTTCCCAGCAGGCTCCATGTTCTGCTTTCTCAGTTCCCTAAGCAGTCCCAGAAACTAGGATGGAAACAATAACTTTCTAGGTGGAATTTTGGGCTGGTTGTGAGTTGAGGAGGCTCTTCATAGATTTCATTTTTAAAAGTTTTGGGCAGAGGCCTAGTTAATAGTACCAAGTCATAATGAACCACTGTTTTGGCTCCAAATTGGCATTTTGAGGTATTGGAAGAAAGGGGAGGTACCACTGACTCATCCAACAGCCAATCTATAGACAATCTATCAGTTAGTCCCCACCCAGAAAAGGACTGGAGACTTATCAAAGAGACAGATGTGCAAACAACTCCTTGTGTGTAGGGCAGAATCACATCAGGGTTGGGAAAGAGCTAGAAGTGATGTGCCGTGGACCCAACAGGAAGGGCATTGAGTAATCATGGGAAGCTTCATGAGGCTAGAGTGTGGAAGTTCCACATATTTGGAACATTACTACTCACTACTCTGCTAAATCTTGTTTTGTTTCAATTTATTATGCAAGTGGCCAGAACATTCAGACAAAAACTGGGCTCCTTCTAAGTATTTTTCCACTTTATTATGATACATTTCAAATATATGAAACTTTAAGGAGTAGTGTACTGAACACCCAAATATCCTGCATATAGATTCAACAATTGCCAACTTACATTTTGTCATATTTACTTTACCTTCATGTATTTTTGGTGTAAATTTTGAATGTAATATGTAAGCTTCATAACAGTTCATTCTGCATGCTTCTTCTAAGAATAAGTACTAATGCATGCTTCTTTTAAGAATAAGAACTTTTAAAAATAGTTTTCTTACCTTAGGAAGTTAGTAATTTCATAATACAACTAAGCTATAGTTCATACTAAAATATTCACTGTTGTCCCCAAATGAAATCTATAAAGGAGCCTACACCTCCCCCACCCCTTTTTGAACGGGGTTCCATCTTCATTTTACATATGGCATTTAGTTGTTATGTCTCAATAGTTTTTCAAAACTTTAATTCTTTGAAGAGCCCAGCCTGGTTGTCTTACATATTATAGATTTGTCTATTTCCTCATGGAACATTTAACCTCTAGTCCCTGCTATTTCCTGCAAACTGAAAGTAAACTCTAGAGCTTGACTGGTAGATTCAGATTAAAATTTTTTTGGTAAGAATGTTTAGGCCGGGCGCGGTGGCTCAAGCCTGTAATCCCAGCACTTTGGGAGGCCGAGGCGGGTGGATCACGAGGTCAAGAGATCAAGACCATCCTGGTCAACATGGTGAAACCCCGTCTCAACTAAAAAAATACAAAAAATTAGCTGGGCATGGTGGCACATGCCTGTAATCCCAGCTACTAAGGAGGCTGAGGCAGGAGAAATGCCTGAACCCGGGAGGCGGAGGTTGCGGTGAGCTGAGATCGCGCCATTGCACTCCAGCCTGGGTAACAAGAGCGAAACTCCGTCTCA
>NW_022436959.1:13179658-13182706 GCF_009761245.1 Sapajus apella | reverse complement strand
AGCGAAACTCCGTCTCAAAAAAAAAAAAAAAAAAAAAAAGAATATTTAATAGATGATATGTATTTTTTTTATTGTATCACATCAGTTCTTTAAGTTTTTTTTTTTTAAGTTTTGAGGGAAAGTGGGCATGTGTCCAGTGCCTGAGCCAAAGAGATATTTTGTGGTGTCAGGCTAATTTTAGTAGAAAATTGCCAAGTGGAAGGCCAGTGTCTCTTGTTACATTCTGTCAGGTTAGAAGGCAAGATGGTGGTTGATGAAGCACCACTAGATTGAACATTTTATTATTTGTGTGTCTATTCATCCCCAGAGTAATTGTGGAAAATGTAACTGGAACCAGACCAGAGAAGGATGGAGACATTTCCAAGTGGGCTGGAAATCAACACAACATAAAAGTGAATAGGAAAGCTCTCTTTGAGCCCTCTAGTCAGGGAGTAAGAAGGAAGAACCAGAAGAAATTAGGAAAAGTAATTTTCCTTAGCTGTTAAAGAACACTGCTTGTAGGAATTTGATAACTAAACAAACCCTTTTCTATTATGGATTTTGATCCACTTGAAAGACATAATTGTCACAAGAAGATAAAAGTGAAGTGTCAGCCACATTACCCTAGTTTGAGGTTCTCTAAGAAGGCTAGATTAGAGAACGTGGTATGTACTGGAGGCAGAAATAGGACTCTCTACACAATACTCACCTCCCTGAACTGAAATGACTTAACTTTTGTGTTCCTAATTTTATTTGTCAACTTGACTGGGCCATGGGTTGCCCAGCTATTTGGCTAAGCATTATTTTAGGAATGTCTGTAAGGGTGTTTTTGGATGCAGTTTGATTTGGTAGATGAGTGAAACAAATTGCCCTTTCTAATGTGAGTGCCCTCACAATCAGTTGAAAGCTGAAATGGAAGAAAAAGGCTGACTTTCCCATGAGTAAGAGGAGACTCCTGCTATCTGACTCTTCTGAGCCAGGACAATAGACTTTTGCTGCCTTGAGAGTCAATCTGGAACATCAGCTCTTCTTGAGTCTCAAGTCTACTGGCTTTCAGAGTTAAACTACACCACTGGCTCTCCTGCACATCTCAGCCTTCATAATCATATGAGCTAATTCCTTATAATAACCCCCCTCACCCTTTCTCTTTCTATTGGAGAACTCTAATATGTAGCTCCTGTATTAGGAACCCCATTGGTTCTCTTTCTCTGAAAAACCCTTCCTAATTACCACCCCCCACCTGCAGGTGGGACAGCTGAAGAGTTTTACCTGGTCTGCTTCTGCCTGGTAGGAAAAAGTACAACATGAATAGTGACATTTGTTCCTCTTCCACATGTCAGATAAGTCATCCTTGACCTGTAGGGATCAGTGAGTGAGAGGAAACCACAGTCAATGGTAAAAGTTTTCTCACCAGCATCTGGAAAAACTGAGCATAGCAAGCAGCAAAAGGGCTCAGAGGAAACCTGACGAAAGGAACTCCATGTGTCAATTGGGTGTACTGAGGATTGGATCACACATAGTATGATATCTTAAATATTACCTGGAAAGAGAAACTGACCTGAGCTAACTTTAAAAAGAAAAGCTGATTGGAGATGGATTCAGCCTAGACCAAGAAAGTTACCATTTAAAATATACTAATAAACATCAAAAATTATTTTTAGCTATTTGTCCTGCATGGACCAGTGAACACAGCAGATCTTTCCTGGAGAATGTTTCATTTGTATTTGAGAATATGAATTCTTCAGCTGTGGGATGGAATGTTCTGTATACGTCTGTTAGGTCCATTTGATCCAGAGCATAGTTTGTATCTAATGTTTTTGTTACTGATTTTACATGTAGAAAATCTTTTCATTACTGAATGTGAGCTATTGAAGTCCCTGACTATTAATATAGTGCAATCAATCTATCCCTTCAGATCTATTAATATTTGCTTTATGCATTTTTGTGCTCTGATGTTGGGTGGATATATATTTACATTATTATATCCTCTTGTTGATACTTTATTATTATATAATAAACTTCTTTGTCTCTTTTTATAGTTTGTGACTTAAAGTCTATTTTATCTGATATAAATGTAGCTACCCTTGCTTCTTTTGATTACTGTTTGTACAGAGTATCTTTTTCTGCCCCTTCACCTTCACTCTATATGTATCTTTGCAGGTGAAGTGAGTCTGTTGTAGGAAGCATATAGTTTGGCCTTTTTAAAAAATTCATTCAGCCTCTCTATGCCTTTGATTGGATAATTTAATCTATTTATATTCAAGGTAATCATTAATAGATAAGGACTTACTACTGCCATTTTGCCAATTGTTTTTTATCCAGTTGTTTATAGATCCTTGTGTTCCTTTCTTTCTCTCTGGCTGTTTTCCTTTGTAGCTAAGTGATTTTTCTAGTGTTGTCTTGATTCCCTGCTTTGTATTTTTTGTGTATTTACTGTTTAAAAAAAAAACAAAACTTCAGCCAAATTAGATTTAAAGGAGTTTAATTGAGCAATGAATTATTTGCAAATCAGACAGCCCCCAGAATCACAGCAGATTCAGAGACTCAGTGCAGCCATGTGGTGGAAGAAGAATTACATACAAGAAAAGGGAAGAATTACAGACAAGAAAAGGGAAGTGACATACAGAAATCAGAAGTGAGGTACAGAAGCAACTAGATTGGTTACAGCTCAGCGTTTGCTTTATTTGAACACAGTTTGAACACTTGACAGTGTATGACTAGTTGGTGTGTAACTGCTGGGATGGGCCAAGACATAGCCACTGTTACACACAGATACTCTCAAGTCAGGTTCTCAGTCTTATCTGCCTATTAAGTTAGGTTGCAGTTCTTCTACAAGGATTCAAATATGGAAGTACAGAGTCCTTCTCAGGCCATATTTAGTTCACTTTAACACTACTATAGGTTTTTTCTTTGCAACTGTTGGGATGCTTACAAAAAATTATATAGTTATAACAGGTTATTTTAAGCTGATTACAACTGAACTTTGACTGGAAAAACAAAAGAAAAAAAAAAAAACCCAACCCTATGCTTTTGCTCTATCCCAATTTTTTTTTTTTTTTTTTTTTTTTT